>NC_064232.1:372780-678061 GCF_023101765.2 Spodoptera frugiperda | reverse complement strand
CGCTTTTTTTTATTCCTTCAAGGAGTTAATCTAAAGTAATTTCCATTCACAAGCCCTATGATAACGATCACAGCCTTCATTCAATTTCATCATCATTAATCACCATGTATGGTTAAACCATTTTATTAGAATCATGAATATGAGCCTCTAGCATGGCTTGAAACTAGTCGAGTTCCTCGTCAAACAGTTACGTGAGTAAGCCGATAACATAATAATTAACATAAACATTTCACATATTAATCGAATAACCCATCTTAAATTGCATTGTATTGAGTTTGGCTTTATATTCCGTACTCTGAATGCTATTGTAACAGCTACGATTGGGGTTGTATAGTTTTCACATTGAATAAATCGTCGGCTTATTGCAAGAAGTAATTATGTGACATATCCACTATTCTTAGATAAACGGTATTTTAGTTTGAATTAGGTATTGGTTGGTTGTCGATTTGCCAATTAATATTATCCTAAATATAACTTGATGAAATTTGTTTTTGCATTTTGTAGAATGTGTCAAAATAAGTCAAACAAATAGATAAAACCGTATTGAATGATTTTTTGCAGTTAATGATTTCTTGCAATAAGCCGACGAAATATTGAGATTTTATTAGATTGAAATTGCATTGACATTGAGATTGGTTTCAAGAATAAACGCCTTGATACACTTGGTGATTAATTCCACACAAAAAACACAAAGTGGTGATTAAAAATAAATAAATTTTACAACAATGGTGATTAATGATTTATCCCTCTATCGGATCGGACGGATCATAGTCCATGTCTCCGCAGTATTCGGCTAGGAAGTCTAGGAATAGAGTGAACTTGCCTGTGGAGGATCGAGACCACCGCGCTGATACTGACTTCATACATGTTGATAGACTCTCTAGGACGCTCTGTGGGAGAAAGAAAATATATTTATATGCATAATCATCATCATCATTTGCATGGATGAAATAATTAAAGATTAAAAAAGCAACGTCACGCCTTTTATCCCCGAAGGGGTAGGCAGAGGTGCACATTACGGCACGTAATGCCGCTATACAATGTACGCCCACTTTTCACCATTTGTGTTATAAGTCCCATGTAATAGGGGGTGCCATATACTGGACACAATTCCAGACTCCGTGCTACCACTGAGAAATTTTGCCCAGTAATACTTTGCCCGACCCGGGAATCGAACCCGAGACACCTTGTCCGGCAGTCGCATTTGCGACCACTCGACTAACGAGGCAGTCCACTAATAATTTCTACATAAACAAACAAAACCTCCCATGAATCGAACCCTTTACATAAAAAATACAAAAAAATACGTACCTGAGACCAATCCTGTCTATAAACAGCCAAGCACTGCTCAGTAAGCGAGTCTTCGCTCAAATAATCATGTTTCAACAGAAAAACTAAAACAGTAGCCATCGCCTCCCAAACATCGACACTCTTCCCATCACTGAGCAACATTATATTCCTCGGACACAAGATTCTATCGAAAAACTCTAAATTCACATCACTATCGTCACCCTCTTGGCCTTGACTACCCGACTTTTGGGGCAAACTCTCCGAGTTTTGCTGCAATTTCTCCGAGTCTTGTAACAAATTCTCCGAGTTCGGTTGCACATTCTCCGAGTTTGGGTTTAGTATGACGATTTTAGTGGGGACTTCCTCGTCGCTTATAGGCGTTGGGGCGCGTTCTTCGTCTTCGAAGTTTCGGAATTGTGGTGATAGTTCCTCTCGCCTCTCCGGGAGGGTTATTTCTTGAGGAGGAGACCTCTTTCTGTCCGGACAACACACGTTCCATATTGCGTGGAGTTTCAATAGAAATGACTCGTTCACTTCCTTCGGTTTTCTGCTTACTGTGGAAAAGAAGATATGGTTTATTTTAATATAATAGTAAGTAAATAATAATTACGCTACTGGTCGACTCCTATTTTTATATTTTTAAATGTTATTCGTATTTCATATGTAATATTTAAAAACATAATTTTAGATAATAATAAATAAATCACACACACAACGTCACGCCTTTTATCCCCGAAAGGGTAGGCAGAAGTGCACATTACGGCACGTATTGCCGCTATACAATGTACACCCACTTTTCACCATTTGTGTTATAAGTCCCATGTAATAGGGGGTGAACCTATTGCCATATACTGGACACAATTCCAGACTCCGTGCTACTACTGAGAAATTTTTCGAAAAACCAAAAAATGCCCAGTAATACTTAAACATGGTAAGTTTTAAGTACTTACTAATGATAAAACATTATTTAGACTCACCGTAGACGACACAGAGGTCGACACTGAGCTGCAGTATGGCGCGCTGCGTGGGGGGGCGGACGAACATGTTCCCCCCCCCGCACGCCGCCGCGCAGCTCGACAACACGAGGGGGAGGCAGGGGGACTCCGCCCCTTCTAGCAGGAGGCATACTTGCTCCTGGGGGGTGCATTATTAGAATTATATGACAGGTTTGTTATAATCTTGACGAGTGACAATCATGGGGATTAATTCTGTGTCTTAAGGCAAGGTATGGGGATTATCATGTTAAGAACACATACCTTCAAATTAATGACACAGGCGGCCGCGCTAACATGCTGAGCCGAGAACTGAGCCCCCGGCGTGGTCATAGCGCTGACATCCACTGAGTTCTTGTGACACGTGGTGATTCCTAAATCACCGAGAGCGACCAGCGTCTTTACTTCAGATTCTATATCTTTGCAGAGGACCGCTGTGGAAGAAAATATTTAATTAACATTTTTAGAACAGAAAAATATAAAATTAACATTAACATAATTTTATCACCGAAAACTGCCTCGTTGGTCGAGTGGTTGTAAGTGCGATTGCCGGACAAGGGGTCTCGGGTTCGATTCCCGATTCGGGCAAAGTATTACTGGTTTTTTTAAAAAAATCTCAGTAGTAGCACGGAGTCTGGAATTGTGCCCAGTATTTGGCAATAGGCTCACCCCCTATTACATGGGACTTATAACACAAATGGTGAAAAGTGAGTGTACATTGTATAGCAGCATTGTGTCGTAATGTGCACCTCTGCCTACCCCTTCGAGATTAAAAAGCGTGACGTTACTTTTTTTACAGCCAAAACTTTGTAATACATAAATTCCCAATCGTTAAAAGGGTCGGCAATGTACTTGTAACGCCTCTAGTGTTGCGGGTGTACATGGGCGTCGTTTGCTTACCATCAGGTGGTCCGTCTGCCCTTACTAAATATTAATTATCTCAGTTAGTGAGTGAGTTTGCAAATGTTACGCAATCACATTAAAACTACACTAACAATGTATTAGATTTTTAGTTTTAATTCCGCTTATACATATATTTTTCCTCCACGGAGCATTCTCTCTCCTTTCTTCTTTATCTATAAGCGGAATTAAAACTAAACATCTAATGTATTGTTAGAGTTATAAGTTTTTAAACTGACATGGTCACTAACACTTATTACGGGATATTTACCATGTTTATTATTTTTGATGAGTTGAGATCACGGATTAACTGGTAAATATCCCGTAATAAGTTGTAATAATAGTATCGTTAGAGTATCCCCGGTCTCACCGTGCGTGGTCCAGTTGTCGTGCAGCCACTTGGCGAGTTTGGTGGTGGCGGCGCGCACCACCAGCGCCACCAGCGGGGGGGGCGCCGCCGCCAGCAGCGCCGCCACGGCCGCCTCGCCGCGCCGCCGGGCGGAGCCGCGCCCCGCCTCCAGGGCCGCGCTCCGCAGGAGTTGGAGGTGCGCGGCGTATATCTGCTGCGCCGCCGGTACGAGACAAGCCACACACACAACATATATATGTACTGACTGCCTCGTTGGTCGACTGGTCGCTAGTACAACTGCAAGGCAAGGAGACTCGAGTGCGATTCCCGTGATGTGAGAGAGCGGTTACAGGTAACCTAGCATCAGACAGCGAAAATGACAAGATTTGAAATTAATATTTTATATAAGTTGTACCTTATTTTAGAACCGACGAACTAATATTTTTGCACCTCTCCCTATACTCTCAGAAAATGTAATGACATTTATAAGAAACATGACATTGATATATTTGCAAGTAAAATACATGTATTTAAAAGAGCCATTTATAGTTTACCCAATCTTTAGTTTTTATAATGTTTGTACTTAATTTCTAATTTCATTGCCATTGCCTTTAATTTCTTAATTTTTTAAATTGTTTTTTTTTATACTTATTGCTTGAACGGTCTAAAAATAATGTTGAGCCTACCTTTAATTTAAGAGCATACACTTTTCCCATATTTTTAAGATTATCTGTATGTATCTTAGTTGGTAAGCCTTAATAAATAAATAAATAAATATAGAGGAGAAGAGTATGGAGTATAAGTGTGGGAGAGCCATGCTTCGGCACTGCTGGGCCGGCTCGACCGGAGTGATACCACGGCCGAGCAGAAAACCGACGTGTAACAACGCTCGCGTTGAGTGAGCGAAGTTACCGGAGGCTCTCACCACATTACAGGTTACCACTTCCCCTATCTTCCCAATCCCTGAATCCCCAACAATCCTTAAATTCCTTACCCTCATAGGTCCGGCGACGAACTTGTAACTCTTCTGGTGTCCACTGACGGTGGCGATTGCTTACCATCAGATGATACATCTGCTCGTTTACCGGCTTATACCATACAAAAAATAACAGAAACTTACTAAGGTTTTTGAAATATTCTTCTCATATAAGCCATTGTATTTTTGTTTTCTTTAATGTACTTTATTTTGATTAAACAGAATAGAGGAGGTTTCTAGAGCCACTTGAAACCACTTTTTAGTGATAATTTTATGTGTGATCTTTAGGGTGAAAATAAAACCATGATTCATTTTAAAATTTGTTTTATTATAACTACACGCAAAAGCGATGTACATTTATTCTGCTTCGGACTTCGTTTTACAACGTTTAATTAACAGTACAACTGATTACAACGTAATAATATTTACAAATAACATCACACAACGAAATCTAAAATCGACTATTAAACTTAGTCGATTTAACAAACAGATCCATGAGAAAAACATACATAATATAATAAAAATTCGTATTTATTCGAGAAATGTAATAAATATACTTAAAATTTAATTTAATTACACATTTTAAATGAGAAACAATTTTATTATAAGTAACACTAAACACAACATATTTAAAATCTTCGTAAATTTATGTTTTTGTAAATGCAACGTAACAATTCAATACATATTTTAGCTGCATTCTTATTTCTATACAATAATTGCGTTTTTCATATAATCACATTAACTATTAAACCATAAAAGGCATGTTAGAGTGTGGTAAACTGTGATGTTTGATCATTCAACCTCGCTACATCCTTGTTGACTGGACATCTACACTACATGAGCTGTTTATTTGCACACTCGATAGCATACTGGATAATTTATTTATTTAATATTATTGTACTTAGTTTTTAAATTATATACAGTCTATATATTTACATAAATTTGGCAGTAATTTACAATAAATTCTAGGATTGTGATTTGGGGCATTGGATGATACAAGGGGGCCATCCATTAATTACGTCACACGTTAAGGGGGGAGGGGGTCGACGAAGTGTGACTTTATGTGACAAGGGGGCGGGAGGGGTCTTAGATTTCGTGACGTCACATTTCAATTATTATAATTTAACTGTTAAAACACGAACTTGGAATTTATTATTATCGAAAAACTCAAAAAATCCTAGATGTAAAATTATAACACGTGACATCACACTAGGGAGGGGGAGGTCTCACAAATGTGACCAATTGTGACAAGGACGGGGGAGGGGTCAAAAATCATGAAATTTGTGTGACGTAATTTATAGATGGCCCCCGAAAGCTACAATCACTCAAGTCTTAATTTTTTTCGTAATTTAGCATTTGTATTAAATTCCTTTAAGTAGTATCAATTCCTGGAATCATATTCATGAGAAGGAATACTAGGGATGTTTTCATAGTCTCACAAAAAAAGGTGAGCTTGGAACAAAAAATAATAATAGGGTAGATGACTAATTTTTATTTTAATGTCCGTCTTGTAGATTATTTTAAAACATTAGACACGTATTTTTTATTTTCTTACGGAAACAAATACTTTCGACGATATATCGATTTAAAATTTGCGTGAAATCACTTCTAGGTACATTTTATACGTAGAAATGACGTAGTGCTCCCACTCCTAAACTTTAACATTTTATCTAAGTATTGTTATCTTATATGACAAAATAAAAAAATACGTGTCTAATATTGTTTCATTACCTAACTGACGGACTAAATAGATTTTTAATTTTCATACCCCGTCATCATCCCTATTATCTATCCAACAATATGTAGTTTGAAATATAAAATGTACTATTTGTATATTCCTACACAATTTTTCAAGATGCTATTCAAAAGAATTGAGCATTAACCAATTGACAATTCATTGTGCCTAAACATCTTAGTCGATTATCATTAATATTGGAAACGATTTAGTCGATTTTCAACTCGATGTAGCATTCGATTATTTTGGACAAACATTTTTATAATCTGAACCGAATATGCATTACTTTTTTTACATTTGATGGGTCGACGTTTGGCCGCTATCTCGCCTGATGGTAAGTGATGATGCGGCCTACGGTGGAGCACGTCTGCCCATAAGCAACCTATTCACTCGGGCTTTGAAGACATCCAGGTTATACCCATCAGGAAACACAGACTCCGGAATATTTATTTATTTTCGAGTCCTATGTAAAAGAGGATACCTAAAGTCGTTACCTAAATATACCTAACGAATTTCTAAGTCCAGCACTGGGCGTGGGATTACAAACTACACATATAAGGCAACTACATATCTTACATAATCGACTACATTAAAAAACTGGTGTTCTTTTCAAATTGTATAGAAGAATTGGAAATATTGTAAAAAATTTATTACATACTAATACCATGTCTGAAGAGACAGTGCACTGCTGGACTATTAGCCTTCTATACATAAGAGGGGATTTGCTATAATCCCCACACTTGTCAGACTGGTTGGGGATCGCTGTTTAAAAGGTTTATGTTTATCCAACCACCCCTAAATCATTTCTCAACTAAGAATTACTTAGCGTGAGGGAGCACCTAAATTAACCGCTTACTTATACTGTTAGGTGTCACTTATAGATTGGTGAAACCCAAAACGTCGTAAGTGTCTCCTATCTTAACTTAGGGGTTGCTTAAAACTTAGGAGAGTTTGTTGAAAGCGGGCATTAATGTCTTTAATTATGTATGCATGTTGTGTAATGTATTTTGACTTTGACTTATGTTAAAAGTACCCGTAATTTATGATTGTAAGCTCCAGAACAGGTTGAAACTAGACGAGAATGTATAGTTTTTGACACCATTGGTGATTAGTAGTAATACAATTTTCCAGATTGAATACAAATACACATTACTTAGTGGTTTTTGGCTAAAAATATATGCATCTCTTTCTAACGGTGGTAACGTGTCCTACGTACTACGCCCGGCACTTGTCTAGTATTTCTTAGGGATAATACGACTCTGTCTCTTTCTTACTTTTACAAAATAATAATCAGAGGAAAAGAGATAGATATATTGTTTAGCCAAATCACAAATTTCAGGGATGATGATTTTTATATCTGGTAATTTCTCTGACAAAATCGGTGATTATTCATGCCAAATCACCATCCCCATTTTCCAAAAAAGTGTCTACATACATACATACATACAACTACAAAATACAATAGCATTAAAATTATTTGTCATGGATTCTAAATCACGACTATCACCACATTTGGTTGGTAATCACCACTCTGCCAGTTGCGGTGATTAACGCGAAAACAACAACAATACGTTGTTATAAGCTAGGAAGACTATAATCAGTGCTTTGGACTGGCAAAGTGGTTAAATAACCAAGTATAAGGTGTTCTAAAAGTATCTGCCACGGCTTTAATGGGAGGTAGTGTTGTGTTTGAACATTACAATAGTGAAGAAATTTCGTACCCCGGACCAGTTAATTCAATTTGAGAACATAAAGAAGTTAAATAAACATTGACTCTACTCTGCATAAAGTGGTTCACAAATACGCACGATGCGACAGAGACAGTGAAAGAGATAGCTCTTTCATAACAAACTCATACGTAGATTTTTTGTATGAAAAAAATACTCATAATCAATAATTTATATTCACTATTGTAATCTTCAAACACAACACTACCTCCCATTAAAGCCGTGGCAGATACTTTTAGAACACCATATTTAGACAATTTGAGTTATTGGTGTTTTAACCAAGGCTGGCGATTACAAATTCCACCTAGACTAGCTAGATAATATGTACTAAATACATATAAATGTACTCTTTCATCGTTTTTAAACATTTCAGCCATTTTCGGTTATTATTTTATTAATCCCCATTTTGAAAACAGCACACACTTTGGAAGTCGACTTCAGGACATGCTGTATAATTTCACGACTTTTTTATTCCTTCAAGGAGTAATCTAAAGTTATTTCCATTCACAAGCCCTATGATAACGATCACAGCCTTCATTCAATTTCATCATCATTAATCACCATGTATGGTTAAACCATTTTATTAGAATCACCACATATTTATTTTATTTTGATAAAGTAAAAATATGGCGAATATGAATCACCTACGGTAATAAAAGTCACGCAACACAACAGATTTTTTATAATAACTATCGTGAGACATACTAAATTAACTAAAAATCACAGTTTACTCGCGTACATTAATGGAGAAAAGCTCTACTAGTTTCGAGTACCAGTAGGCTGCGCGACGTCGTCGCGTCTGCGCACGCTGCTCATAATGAAGAGTCCCTCTGTGACTCGAAACTAGTAGAGCTTTTCTCCATTAATTTACGTGACTAAACCGTGATTTTTAGTTAACAATAGATTTTAATCAAATGGTGATTAAAACATTCAGAATGATGATTAACATAAACATGTTACATATTAATCGAATGACCCATCTTGAGTTGCAACACTAGCGCCCATTGCATCGTATTGCGTGGATATTGAATGAACTAAATGGTATTGAGTTTGGCTTTATATTCCGTACTCTGAATGCTATTGTAACAGCTACGATTGGGGTTGTATAGTTTTGACATTGAATCATTATTGAGATATTATTGCATTGACATTGATATTAGTTTCAAGACTAAACGCCTTGATACACTCGGTGATTAATTCCACACAAAAAAACAAAGTGGTGATTAAAAATAAATAAATTTTACAACAATGGTGATTAATGATTTATCCCTCTATCGGATCGGACGGATCATAGTCCATGTCTCCGCAGTATTCGGCTAGGAAGTCTAGGAATAGAGTGAACTTGCCTGTGGAGGATCGAGACCACCGCGCTGATACTGACTTCATACATGTTGATAGGCTCTCTAGGACGCTCTGTGGGAGAAAGAAAATATTTTATGTATACTCATTTCAACATCATTTGCATGATGCCAATAAAAAAGTTGAAAAAGCAAATCCTCCGCTAACGTCGGTCACCGGTGACCACCACGGCGTTCCTAACCCCTAAAGACCGGCAACGCACTTGTAACGCCTCTAGTGTTTCAAGTATCTATATGCGGTGGCAATTGCTTACTATCAGATGATCCTTCTACTTATTTACCAGCTTATACCATACAAAAGTACCTTTGTACTGTAATTACTTATAGGGAACTATCCTATTACTAAAAACCAGCCCCCATATACTTTAATTTTCTATTAATAATAATTTCTACATGAACAAACTAAATCTCCCATGAATCGAACGCTTCACATAAAAACATCAAAAAAAAATACGTACCTGAGACCAATCCTGTCTATAAACAGCCAAGCACTGCTCAGTAAGCGAGTCTTCGCTCAAATAATCATGTTTCAACAAAAACACTAAAACAGTAGCCATCGCCTCCCAAACATCGACACTCTTCCCATCACTGAGCAACATTATATTCCTCGGACACAAGATTCTATCGAAAAACTCCAAATTCACATCACTATCGTCACCCTCTTGGCCTTGACTACCCGACTTTTGCGGCAAACTCTCCGAGTTTTGCTGCAATTTCTCCGAGTCTTGTAACAAATTCTCCGAGTTCGGTTGCAAATTCTCCGAGTTTGGGTTTAGTATGACGATTTTAGTGGGGACTTCCTCGTCACTTATGGGCGTTGGGGCGCGTTCTTCGTCTTCGAAGTTTCGGAATTGTGGTGATAGTTCCTCTCGCCTCTCCGGGAGGGTTATTTCTTGAGGAGGAGACCTCTTTCTGTCCGGACAACACACGTTCCATATTGCGTGGAGTTTCAATAAAAATGACTCGTTGACTTCCTTCGGTTTTCTGCTTACTGTGGAAACAAATATATAATTAAATGTTAATATAATAGTAAGTAAATAATAATTACGCTACTGGTCGGTTCCTATTTTTATATTTTCAAATATTTCTTTTTTTTTGGATTTTATAAGTGATAATTGAAAATATAATTTTAAATAAATATATGATTATAATAATGAATGTTCAACAAGTTTTAAAACTTACGAGTAGACATAGTTATATAACAAACTAGGTAAACGCGCTAGTCTCCGAAACTATCGAGGAAGTTGAAGACTATAAAATATCACGCTACGATCAATGGGAGCCGAGCAGCGAGCAAGTATTAGATAATTTTATAAATGCGAAAGATTGTGACGTATTGGTATGTATGTTTGTTACTCAATAACATCAAAACGGTTGAAGAGATCGGGATGAAATTCGAAACAGGGGTAGATTATGGTCTGGCGATACCTATGGCAGAAGCTAGTTTAGATTATAAATAACTAGCTACTTTCGTGCGGTTACACCCGCTCTGCTTGGCTCCTATTGGTCATAGCGTGATGTTTTATAGCCTATAGCCTTCCTCGATAAATGCACTATTCAATACAAAAAGAATTATTCAAATCGGACCAGCAGTTCTGGAGATTAGCGCATTCAAACAAATAATCAAACAAACTCTTCAGCTTTATAATATTATAGATTTAGAAAGTATAGATTTACAGAAATAAATATCATTTATCATTTATAACTCACCGAAGACGACACAGAGGTCGACACTGAGCTGCAGTATGGCGCGCTGCGTGGGGGGGCGGACGAACATGTTCCCCCCCCCGCACGCCGCCGCGCAGCTCGACAACACGAGGGGGAGGCAGGGGGACTCCGCCCCTTCTAGCAGGAGGCATACTTGCTCCTGGGGGGATACATTATCAGAATTACATGTCATAATCTTGGCAAGTGACAAGCATGGGGATTATTGGTATTAATACACCCGCAGGAAGAATGGGGATAAAGACCAGGCATCAACACGTGCTCATTTGTCTTCGTACGAAGATCTTGGTCACTCTTCCCGCAGATGTCGCAAGAAAATACTTAGTATAAGTTCACACTTGATAGAGACCGGGCAGCAGATACTCTGAGATCTCCAACCCGTCTGCCAAGTGTGGGGATTATGATAAATTTCGTATAGATGAGCCTCATAGTCCATTAATGAACTGCCACGATATTTCCAACACGCCTGCCAAAAGTGGGGATTAAGACAAGTATGGGGATTATCATGTTAATGACACATACCTTCAAATTAATGACACAGGCGGCCGCGCTAACATGCTGAGCCGAGAACTGAGCCCCCGGCGTGGTCATAGCGCTGACATCCACTGAGTTCTTGTGACACGTGGTGATTCCTAAATCACCGAGAGCGACCAGCGTCTTTACTTCAGATTCTATATCTTTGCAGAGGACCGCTGTGGAAGAAAATATTAAATTAACATTTTTAGAACAGAAAAATATAAAATTAACATTAACATAATTTTATCACCGAAAACTGCCTCGTTGGTCGAGTGGTTGTAAGTGCGATCGCCGGACAAGGGGTCTCGGGTTCGATTCCCGGGTCAGAAAAAGTAAAGCTGGGCATTATTCGGATTTTCGAAAAATTTCTTTCGAGTCTGGAATTGTGTCCAGTATATGGCAATAGGCTCACCCCCTATTACATGGGACTTATAACACACATGGTGAAAAGTGTGTGTACATTGTATAGCGGCATTACATGCCGTAATGTGCACCTCTGCCTACCCCTTCGGGATTAAAAGGCGTGACGATACTTTTTTACAGCCAAAACTTTCTAATACATAAATTTCCAATCGTTAAAAGGGTCGGCAATGCACTTGTAACGCCTCTAGTGTTGCGGGTGTCCATGGGCGTCGTTTGCTTACCATCAGGTAATCCGTCTGCCCTTCCTAAATATTAATTATCTCAGTTAGTGTGAGTTTGCAAATGTTACGCAATCACATCAAAACTACACTAACAATACATTCGATTTTTAGTTTTAATTCCGCTTATACATATATTTTTCCTCCACGGAGCATTCTCTCTCCTTTCTTCTTTATCTATAAGCGGAATTAAAACTAAACATCTAATGTATTGTTAGAGTTATAAGTTTTTAAACTGACATGGTCACTAACACTATTATTAGAACTTATTACGGGATATTTACCATGTTTATTATTTTTGATGAGTTGAGATCACGGATTAACTGGTAAATATCCCGTAATAAGTTGTAATAATAGTATCGTTAGAGTATCCCCGGTCTCACCGTGCGTGGTCCAGTTGTCGTGCAGCCACTTGGCGAGTTTGGTGGTGGCGGCGCGCACCACCAGCGCCACCAGCGGGGGGGGCGCCGCCGCCAGCAGCGCCGCCACGGCCGCCTCGCCGCGCCGCCGGACGGAGCCGCGCCCCGCCTCCAGGGCCGCGCTGCGCAGGAGTTGGAGGTGCGCGGCGTATATCTGCTGCGCCGCCGGTACGAGACCAGCCTGGAACGAGGATAAAAATGCGTGGCAACATGTTGGTCCGGCTCCACTGGACACTCGCTCACACTAGACAATGCTCTAATACAATCACTAGTTACACGTAAACTTAAGGAAGCGTTCTCATAATTGATAGGTATCGAATCGCATCACTACATTGACACGACTCTCGACAATACACACATACGCACGAATAGCTGCGGAAATTATGACAAAATGAACTTGATACTTTGAAAGTTTGAATATTTTCTTACTTTCTTTCTTAATATTTTTTATTTTGTTTAGTGCGTGCGTAGACTCAAATGTTTTGTGTTATCTGATGTTCAATTCAATTCTACTGGATGTAACTTACGGACGACAAGAGCCAAGTGTGCCGAATTTGGGCTCGGATTATTCGATTGGTGTCATTTTCATAGTTTTCGGAAAGTAAGCGTTCGAAATCAAAAATCAAATGGTGCCAACGCAAAACTAACTTTTTACATGCTTTTATTTAGTTTCATATGTAAAGAATGTATGTATGTGTGTTTGTTTGTTTGTATGTTTCTATGTTACCAACCTCTTCCAACTCGATTTTTACCCATTTTAAACGGACCGATTTCGTTCAAACTTTGTAGACTTATCAAGGACCGGTGGCAAATTAATACCTCGTAGAAATTAATCGAGGATCTAGAATCCCTGACATGGACTCCTAACAACCCAGCTGAACCTGAAGAGATTTGAATATACTTTCTTAAGAAAAGATATTCAGCGTGATGATCATAACAATACTAAATTTTCCGCCGACTGTTAGTATTAATATTAAAATTATTGTTAGTATTAATATTACGGACCCAAAAACCATAAAAAAACTGTCAAAAAACCTTTTTTGGCGCTATCTAGGAATTTAATTTTCACTCCGTATTCGATATTAGCGACCTCAAAAATCACAACAATGACACTCATGTCGAAAAATTAATATATTTATGTCGGCGCCATCTTGAACTTGATTTTCACTTTATATTCGCTATAAGCGACCCCAATAACCATGAAAATGACACCCATGATGGAAAGTTGGCAAATCTTGTCGGCGCCATCTTAGATTTTAATTTTGACTCCATATTCGATACAAGCGACCCCAAAAACCATGAAAATGACACCCATGATGGAAAGTTGGCAAATCTTGTCGGCGCCATCTTGGATTTTAATTTTGACTCCATATTCGATACAAGCGACCCCAAAAACCATGAGAATGACACCCATAATGGAAAGTTAGCAAATCTTGTCGACGCCATCTTGGATTTTGATTTTGACTCCATATTCGCTATAAACAACCCCAAAAACCATGAAAATGACACCTATGATGGAAAGTTGGCAAATCTTGTCGGCGCCACCTTGGATTTTGATTTTGACTCCATATTCGCTATATACAACCCCAATAACCATGAAAATGACACTCATGATGGTTGGCAAATCTTGTCGGCGCCATCTTGGATTTTGATTTTGACTCCATATTCGCTATAAACAACCCCAATAACCATGAAAATGACACCCATGATGGAAAGTTGGCAAATCTTGTCGGCGCCATCTTGGATTTTGATTTTGACTCCATATTCGCTATAAACAACCCCAAAAACCATGAAAATGACACCCATGATGGAAAGTTGGCAAATCTTGTCGGCGCCATCTTGGATTTTGATTTAACCTCATGTTCAAAATAATATAACGAAACATTCTATATTCAGTAAAATAAAAAATATCTTACCTTGTAACTTGACAAGGTAAGACAGCTCGTACAGAATGTTTTATAATATCAAGATTGGTTTGTGAAGTATAATATCAAATATTTTGTACTCGTACAGCGATCTTTTTCAAGGCCATTTTTTGTAACAGGCGACAGCGTCCACTCACGACAGCGCTCGAGCGCAGACTGAAATTTCATTTGACATTTTCTATCCAATAAATCTAAATAGTAAACAAATAAAATAACCCTTATTGCTACGCTTTAAAGTTGATGTCTGACAGCAAAATAGGAGAAAAAATTAAACGGGAACTTTTATTTATTTCCGAGACAATTTGTAATATTTTCGTATTTTTTTCCAATAGTATAATTTTTGATTATGTCTGCTTCCCCGGGATATTTTTTGAGATTCAGAATTATGCGTGTAGTAGCAGTAAAATGTTCCTAAACTCAACCCTTTTTTGTCAATTTTGTGTGAAGAGTAAAGAAAAATCGTGTTTGCAATAATAAAATATAACTTTTTTCACATTACAAATCAATATTTTTGGAGATAAAGAAGTGATCTATCTATTGTAAATGTTAATTATGTTCAGTTAAGTTTCTTTTGGTCGTAATATGTACCGAAAAATAGCTTATTTATGTCAGATTTGAGAACGCGTCCTTAAAGTATAAATTTATTCCAATGTAGTCTAGGGATCCTGTGGCAACAAGCAGTTATTTTTTTTTATTTGAAAAATTTAATTAAAGATTATTTTTTATTTGTATAGAAGCATTACTTCAAAATTATAAGTGTACATATGTGGGCACTATGTTTGAAACGGTGCTTTTTTATTTTATATTCTTTACAAATTGGTTTTATAGTCCCATTAGTTTTGACGCTGTATTGTCGTTATATTGTTCTCACATATA
Organism: Spodoptera frugiperda; assembly: GCF_023101765.2. Classification (NCBI taxonomy): domain Eukaryota; kingdom Metazoa; phylum Arthropoda; class Insecta; order Lepidoptera; family Noctuidae; genus Spodoptera; species Spodoptera frugiperda. The sequence goes on along the minus strand of NC_064232.1, from coordinate 662,632 downwards.
TAATTATACAATAGGTAAATGATCAAATAATGTATAAGAGAAATTGTATAAAAACTTTTTTTCTTAAAGAGTAACAATGGAGTTTCTTGCTCGTTCTTCTCCATTCGAAGCTACACTTTGGAACGAGCGCCTAGCTTCACTGACAGACTGACTGACGGACAATTCAATTTGACGTTTTAAAAGTGCCTTATTTAGGATTAATTGAAATAAATGCTTTGACTTTGACTTTGACGAAGTGTTATGGTGATTTAGGGAACAGAGAGTAAAGTTCCCTAAGTAAAGCAGTATCCTCCGACCAGGCGGTGATCGTGTCTGGCAGCTTTCTGCCCAACTGTAGTTCGTTGGGATTGTCTATCCATGTTTATTCGCATGTACTCTTGTAACGCTTAGCGTTTTGTAGGTAGATAAAATAAACTTAATCGCCACTGTAACGTTAGTGGTTACAGTGGGTAGATAGAAATTAAATGAAAAATAATTTTAGTTAGAATTTTTATATTAGGGTAGGTAGGTAGGTAGTTGTCGGTTGAGCCGGGAGTGAGTCCGAATATCGAGCGTAACGAATTCTAGTTCGCCGTTAGAACACCACTATCCTGGTCAGTAGCCGGTAGTGAGGGTAGGTCGCTCGCAGCTCTGCAGTAGTCTAGCCGTCGGTGATGCAGGGTAGGCCCGCTGACTTCGGCGTGAAGGTCACGGAGGTCACGAGGTCCAGCAGACTCGGATAGTAGCGAAGTAGAAGTGGAAGATGGAGGGTAGTCGGTTGGATGGTAGATGTAGGTAGATGATGAAAGCGGAGATTGTAGGTAGGTGCTTGAACCGTAGATTGTAGGTAGGTGCTGAAAGTAGCTGCTGGAAGGTAGCTGATGGAAGGTAGCTGATGGAATCCGGTAGGTAGATACTGGAAGGTAGCTGCTGGAAGGTAGCTGATGGAAGGTAGCTGATGGAAGGTAGCTGATGGAAGGTAGCTGATGGAACCCTGGAATTCGGTAATTGTCCGTCTTAGAAGGTGTCCGAATCCTTGCCTTGACTGCAACATCCCGATCCCACTAACACGGTCTACCAAAAGGGAAGCAGTGCTCTAGCATTAAGCAGCTATCGAGATGAGGCAGTCCAGGCAGCGTGGTACAATAGCAAAAGAAGTTACTTTAATGATTTGCAGAATTAATTAAATTGAAGTTAACAAAAATTAAAAGTATTAAAAATAATTAAAACATGTAGGTAGATTACACATTACTACGGTAGAATTAAAAATATTAGAACAAAGAGAATGTATGACCTAAGTCAACCGTCAATTTAGATTAACGGGGTATTTAGATATTTAGATGACAATATAGCAATTAGGTACTATATTAGCCCTTTAAACACATAACAACACAAAACATTACTAAATTACTTTTAAACATAAACTACTGGTATAAACATTATTAGACACATCTATGAACAAAGAACAATGGAAAATAGCAAATCATGCAGCGATTAGGTAGCTAATAAGCAGTAAGGATTTGTTTTGCAACACTCACCCGATCTGGGGTTACACTGAATTTAATAGTAATAAGCACTTGGTAGAAATTGAGGTACGGATAATTGTTTGATTTTATAAATTAAAATAATTGTAATTCGCGACACTGTTACGGTAGGTGACTTTCTTCTGTCGCGGTTGCGTGGTAGTTCGGGATGATTCTAGTCGGTTGCCTAATATAGCTTCTCGCCGGCGCCAGGGAATACTAAGTACTAGCGCGGCGAGTCGCAGTCTAGGTGGAGGGGATCGTGCCGAACCGGCTACCGTGGCGCGGTAGGTAGCTATCGCAGCGCGCGGCGCGCGGGTATTTAGGTATTTTTTTTGTAATGATTATTTTTTTCTGTTTAGACAGGGTAGGTGTGAAATTTATTATTTCTTTGTTAGAAAATAACGTGCAACGTTACAGTACCCCCCTTTTTAGCGTAGGATTTTCCCTAGAGAAAATCCGCTGCCTTCGCTCTTGCTAACAACTGACCTGAGTTACTCTTTCATTCATCTTCATTCATAATCCAATCATCCCTCACTTTTCATTATTCCTAACATTAACTAGCCGACATCACATTTGACATCTGTGCGTCAGCGTCCTTTCGACCTGAGTATTCTGTTTGTAGTGCACAGAACACTCACTCAGTTCAGTTATGGCTGATAGAAGATTAAGCTGTAATAGAGCGATTACTAACTACACATGACTACTAATTGATAGATTGAAGATTAGGAAAGATAAATAAATAAGTTATGTTTGTGATTAAGGCTTATTTATAGAGTAATCAACCGCTCTTGCAAAGGCTTATTTAAGGAGTTGCACCGCTCCGTAGAATACCAAAGGTGTAGGGCCTTTAGCATACATAACCGTAGGGATCTATGGGGTAGAACCATGATCAAGTTTTATTTATGACCATCGGTGTAGGGCCGATAGTCATAGTATATTTAATATGATAGTAATACAATGAATGGGGTAGGCCATCATCATATAAACTATTGGGGTAGACCAATAGATGTAGAATAGAAAAGGAATAGCCATGTGTAGTAGTAGTGAGTGGGTATAGAATTTAGTGTATATGTAGGTAGTTTTAGTTAAATTTAAAATTTTATTTAAAAATGTGTATATTTAGCTATAATATAATCCACGTAGTTTTAGTTATAAACATTTTAGTATTTAGTAGCTATTTTTAATAGTTTAAAAAGATTTCAATAGTTTAAAAGTATTATCCACGTAGTTTTAGTTATAAAAATTTTAGTATTTAGTTGCTATTTTTGATAGTTTAAAAAGATTTCGATAGTTTAAAAGTATTTAGTTGATAGTTTAAAATATTTAGTTTACTTTAGTCAATAGTTTAAAATATTTAGTCTGTTTGTTATTTACATAGCTGTTGTTACTCCTAATAAAAAAATTAATTTAGTTATAAGAAGGTAAAGTAGAAGATAGTCTGTTTCCGAAGTTCGACAACCGAACCACCAGCACCGCCACGAACAGTAACTTCATAGTCGTGTTCAGCTTTTTGTAGCGATATAAATTCAGTAGGGTAAGTCATGATAAAATTTTTGTTAAAAAACCGCAGCGAAATGTGTGTTGCAAAACGAAAAAGAAAATCTAAAAAGGCACAATATAAATAGGTAACACAATTTAAAACACAAATTATGCAAAATCAACAGAAAATCAGTCTACCAATGTGTGAAATAAAAAATTATTACAATAAAAAAATTTGAAGGTAGGTGTAGAAAATTCACAATTGGTATCCTGTGATTGAGAAATAATCTTAACACTACTGTTAGAAAGCCAACACCACAAAAACCACAAAATGAATAGCTTACCAAAACTCTATACGGCTCGATATTCTACCTAATTGGGCGCCATTGTAACGAAAAACACTAAACCACTAAGGTTTAGTAGGTAGTAGAAAATTAAACTTAAACGCCACTGTAACGTTAGTGGTTACAGTGGGTAGATAGAAATATAAAATGAAAAAATATTTTAGTTAGAATTTTTATATTCGGGTAGGTAGGTAGGTAGTTGTCGGTTGAGCCGGGAGTGAGTCCGAATATCGAGCGTAACGAATTCTAGTTCGCCGTTAGAACACCACTATCCTGGTCAGTAGCCGGTAGAGAGGGTAGGTCGCTCGCAGCTCCGCAGTAGTCCAGCCGTCGGTGATGCAGGGTAGGCCCGCTGTCTTCGACGTGAAGGTCGCGAAGGTCACGAGGTCCAGCAGACTCGGATAGTAGTGAAGAGATAGTGGAAGATGGAAGGTAGTCGGTTGAATGGTAGATGTAGGTAGATGATGAAAGCGGAGATTGTAGGTAGGTGCTTGAACCGTAGATTGTAGGTAGGTGCTGAGAGTAGCTGCTGGAAGGTAGCTGATGGAAGGTAGCTGATGGAATCCGGTAGGTAGATACTGGAAGGTAGCTGCTGGAAGGTAGCTGATGGAAGGTAGCTGATGGAAGGTAGCTGATGGAAGGTAGCTGATGGAACCCTGGAATTCGGTAATTGTCCGTCTTAGAAGGTGTCCGAATCCTTGCCTTGACTGCAACATCCCGATCCCACTAACACGGTCTACCAAAAGGGAAGCAGTGCTCTAGCATTAAGCAGCTATCGAGATGAGGCAGTCCAGGCAGCGTGGTACAATAGCAAAGGAAGTTACTTTAATGATTTGCAGAATTAATTAAATTGAAGTTAACAAAAATTAAAATAATTAAAACATGTAGGTAGATTACACATTACTACGGTAGAATTAAAATATTAGAACAAAGAGAATGTATGACCTAAGTCAACCGTCAATTTAGATTAACGGGTATTTAGATATTTAGATGACAATATAGCAATTAGGTACTATATTAGCCCTTTAAACACATAACAACACAAAACATTACTAAATTACTTTTAAACATAAACTACTGGTATAAACATTATTAGACACATCTATGAACAAAGAACAATGGAAAATAGCAAATCATGCAGCGATTAGGTAGCTAATAAGCAGTAAGGATTTGTTTTGCAACACTCACCCGATCTGGGGTTACACTGAATTTAATAGTAATAAGCACTTGGTAGAAATTGAGGTACGGATAATTGTTTGATTTTATAAATTAAAATAATTGTAATTCGCGACACTGTTACGGTAGGTGACTTTCTTCTGTCGCGGTTGCGTGGTAGTTCGGGATGATTCTAGTCGGTTGCCTAATATAGCTTCTCGCCGGCGCCAGGGAATACTAAGTACTAGCGCGGCGAGTCGCAGTCTAGGTGGAGGGGATCGTGCCAAACCGGCTACCGTGGCGCGGTAGGTAGCTATCGCAGCGCGCGGCGCGCGGGTATTTAGGTATTTTTTGTAATGATTAGTTGTTTTTCTGTTTAGACAGGGTAGGTGTGAAATTTATTATTTCTTTGTTAGAAAATAACGTGCAACGTTACACTCTTCACATGTGCGATGTATGGTTTATGACGTCATCCGTTGATTTGTTCGTCGATAGTCTATGTGCGACTTCTGTCATCTGTCACTTGTCAGAGTGTCGCCACAGTGATACATATATGTATTACTTATTTATTTTATTTTACACTATATGTACATTGGTTATACAAAGGTGGACTTAATGCCAATTTGGCATTTTCTACCAGTCAACCTTGGGGAGATGTAGAGAGACAACACTAGGTATAACTACAAGTTATATAACATACAGTAGGTAGTACTAGTAAATAGTAGTAACATACAGTAGGTGTAGTACTGATTGCCTCGTTAGCCGAGTGGTTACAAGTGGACTAGAGTTCGATTCCCGCGTCGAACAATATACTGCTAGGTTTACATTTTTCGAAAATTTCTCAGTTAGCACGACGGAGTCTCTTTTTTTAGGAAGGAAACCATCCGACTACTTCTCCCACCTTGGACGAGGCGAAAAGGAGTGTCAGACTCTTACTGACTAAAAACCACCCCGTTCCTACTCCTGCTTTTCGAGCCGGAGCCCTGGTAAACCCGCTAGATAGTCCGCAGCTCCGGATCAGGTATCAGCCCTACTGGGCCCCATCTGTGGTGGTCTGATGGCTCTTTGAGCACGCACGGGTCTGGTTCTGGTCGGGCGGCAGATCCACACTTACGATGACTAAAGCTCGTCCCACCACACACTAATCTGACACAGCAGCGAAGATGAAAAGACCACCTTACCCCCATAACACCGGAGCTGCGGACTACCTAGCGGGTTTACCGGGGCTCCGGCTCGACAAGCAGGAGTAGGAACGGAGTGGTTTTTAGTCAGTAAGAGTCTGACACTCCCTCTCGCCTCGCCCGGGCGTGAGAAGTCATTGGATGAATCCTCAAAAAAAAAAGGTAACATAGGCCATTCTCTTCAATTCAAAAAGAGGATGCAAAACCTGGTCCCACCTTCCAATAGCTATGTGTGTTACATCATTGGATAGCTAATTTTGAGCTGAATAAAATTTACTATGGCGCCAAGTTCCAAATCTTACTGCCACACTCAGAGTGGCTCATTAAATTAGTCCTAATAAATCGCTATCTCACCTGATGGTAAGTGATGATGCGGCCTACGGTGGAGCACGTCTGTCCATAAGCAACCTATTCACTCGGGCTTTGAAGACACCCAGGTTATACCCATCAGGAAACACAGACTCCGGCAAGGAGTTCCACTCCCTAGCAGTTCGCACAAGGAAGCTTGAAGCGAAGCGCTTCGTGCGAGTGGGTGGGATATCTACTATGAAGCGGTGACGCCTCGCCGATTGTCTTGTGGTTCGATGATGGAAAGACTAGGGGGAATCAAGTTGTACAATTCCCCCGCACACTCTCCGAAATGTATCCGGTAAAAAACGGAAAGGCTTGCGACCTTGCGCCTGTGTTCAAGGCTTTGAAGCCGGGCCTCCACAAGCGCATCATCGTTGATGAGCTTCTTGGCACGCCTTTCAATGTGTTCGAGCGCATCTAGCTGGTATTTAGCCGAGCCGTCCCAAAGGTGAGAACAGTACTCCATACATGACCGAACCTGCGCTTAAAAAACCCCAAATAAACACAAAGTTTGAACTAACCTGATCCCCCTGATAATTAGCGACCATCTTAGCCACAGCCCTGCTGGCCCTCTCGCGCACCTCCGTGAGAGTGTGGGCGGATAGTTCCCTCACACACGCCGAGGTAACGCGTTCGATTACCAGCTCGAGCACACGGCGAGTGGACGACGGTTGGCTCTTTAGTAACTCTTCTTCTAGGCGTGCCTGTAATTTAAACATTAATAATTTAATAACAATAATAAGAGAATTAAATTAATAATTCGACTGCACGGTTATTGCGGTGGCTGGGCAACTGGCTGCCGCGCTACGGGTAGCGGGTTCGATTCCCGCACGGAGCAACTCTTTGTGTGATCCACAAATTGTTGTGTCGGGTCTGGGTGTCGTGTGTATGTGAACTTGTATGTTTGTAAACGCACCCACGGCACAGGAGAAACTCTAAATGTGGGGCAACGTTTTAAAAACAAATGTTTGATCGAGACCTCGGTAATTAAACTTAGAACCTAGACTGTGTTTTTTATGGTATAAGCCGGTAAACGAGCAAACGGATCACCTGATGGTAAGCAATCGCCGCCGCCCATGAACACTTGAAACACCAGAGGCGTTACAAGTGCGTTGCCGGCCTTTTGGGTTTAGGAATTTAAGGATTGTTGGGGGATCGGGGATTGGGAAGATTGGGAAGGGGGGAATTGGGCCTCAGGCTGGGCTTATTACACGTAGCAAATCAAGATTAAAAAAAAAACATTGCCCCACCATTTTCTCCTGTATCGTGGGTGCGTTTACAAACATACAAGTTCACATACACATGACACCCAGACCCGAAACAACAATTTGTGTAACACACAAAGAGTTGCTTCATACGGGAATCGAACCCGCGACGTTGCACACCGTACCAAACGTAGCATACATTGATATTTACTCCCAAAAAACTATTAAAAAAGAACTAACCTGCAATTCCTTTTCCTTATTCTTGATCCGATCCTCAGGATTTAAAGTTAAGCTGACCGGAGTGATATGTCGATAACTGGCCATATCCTTTTGATCCTGAGACACTCTACATGTCGATAACAACACGTTCAAATCCCTCAAATGCGGGCACAACTCTATTATAACCGATTCATCGACTAACTCACAAGTATCGATAAGCAAATCGCTCCCACCACTAACGTTTAGTCGATTCTCATAGAACAAATCCTGAGGAAAATGCGGTAAATCGAATAACCAACCGAGAATCGATTTTAAATATATTATAGTGTTCTTTTTTAACGTAGTGTTGTTTATTTTTAGTCGATTCGTGTGTATTTCGAATAGGATTTTTAGTAAGTTTTGGTAGTATGTTATTCGTAGTGATGTGTAGTCTAGCATCGATAGATAGTGGACTATCCACGGTAAAGATATCGATAGTCGACCGTTTTCTAACGCGTTCTTTAGTATACCTAGCAGGTCTATGGCTGGTTGGCTCTGTAAAAAAGAAAATATATTATTTAGCTATGGGTGTTATACTTTAGAAGGGGTAAGCAGAGGTGGGGTTGTTGTAGTAGTTTCATTTTTGTTTGTCAATTGATAAATGATTGTAGTTGAATATTTTAATAATATAATTTATTTTGTCGTATTTGGGGATCGAACCCAAGACTCTGTGTTGAGTTTATACATAAAATTACATTTATGTAGTTGGTACATTTTCAATTCTTTTTTTTATTAAAATTTTAGGTCATGGACACATTTAATATGTATAAACCTTCGCCCAATTTTGGACTATGTCTAATCGGGAATCGAACCCAGAAGTCTATCCTACTAACATTCGGAGCTGCGGATACCTAGCGGGTTATTGGGGCTCCGACTCATTGAGTAGGAGATCAAAAAAATATATTACAACAAACTTTGTATTACTCGGGAATCGAACCCAAAAACCTTTCCTTCGAAATCGAACTTAAAAGCCTATCCTGCAAACATTACAACCACCTTTAGACAGAGGCAATAATTACAAAATAAAAACACAATATTGCCAACACAAAAAAATCAAAACCTACCATACCAAACCAAAAAAAAACTATTTTTTTTATAATGTCCCGCCATTAATCCCCTAAGGGATAGGCAGAGGTGCACATTACGGCACGTAATGCCAATGCACACCCACATTTCACAATTTATGTTGTAAGTCCCATGTAATAGATTATACTCACATAATTCCTCAAAGCTAAATCGTTAGCCAAAACCTTTTCTTTGGGCGTCGCATAGTTCACTTCTCTGCTGATCACCTTTGTCACTGCATTCTTATTCGTAGCGTCTATCGTGAACTGGGTGTACGGTAGAGACGCTAGAAAACCTAGGAATTTCGCTAGAAGACCTAGTTTCTTTGATAGAGCTAGGTATTCTTTTGTGATTTCGATGTTTGCTGTAAAAAAATAAATAGTTTTTTATTAATAAAACTATAAGTGCTTCTCCACAAGAGATATGCTATGCAGCTATGCTACGAAGATGTATTAGATAAGCTGTGAAACTATGTGACTTTTCCATTTATACCCGCCTATGTAGCTGTGCGACGAAGATGCGCAGCTCGAGTATGTCAATGTATCTGAGAGTAGGGAAGCCATGGCATAGCACATCCATAGGACGCAGATTTCTATATAATAAAACATAGCTTAGCATTGTCTGTCTCTACCAGGGCTAAGCTATGTGTGCTAATGAATATGAGGGCGTGTAAGTCAAGGCAGCTACTCGACAACAAGCAACCTGATTCGATAGCACATCTCTGGTAAAAAATGTTCCGTAATGGTTTGGTTAAACTTGGACCCGGTCTATACCAAATACTTTTTTTATTGAATTTTTTACTTTTTTTTATAAAGGATTCAGGACTCCAGACTCTACAACTACTGGTTCGATTTAAATAATACTTTTTTGTGCTAGATAGTCCATTTATCGAGGAAGGCTATTTCTATAAAACATCACGCTACGATCACTAGGAATCGAGTAGCGAGTTATTCTTATTAAATATTCCTGAATTCAGCGCGTTCAAACAAACAAACTCTTCAGCTTTATAATATTAGTATAGATGTACTTACAATTCCCTCTATCATCCGATGTGATATGCGTGCCGTCTAGAACACATATTTCCGAAGCTATGGCGTCTCTCAGATGTACGCGAAACGATTCATTCTCAGCGTTTATTATGAAATCTCTGGAACAAAACAAAATTATCATTAATATACGAATAAAAAAATACAGTAGATTACAATATAATAATGTCACCACCCCTACTCTTCCGGTGAGTGTCGTATACCCGAATAAGACATCACATATTTAACAGACTAGATAGCAGTACTGTATGATAAACCTGAGCGCTTACTCTTGAAACCAATTTGAATTCAATAAAATCTCAATAATGATTCAATGCCAAAACTATATACATAACTCCAATCGTAGCAATAGCATTCAGAGTACGGAATATAAAGACAAACTCAATACCATTTAGTTCATTCAATATCTACGCAATACGGATATAATGGGCGCTAGTGTTGCAACTCAAGAGTACGATATACAGTAGAGTCCGTTTATAATGACATCGAAAGGAATTGACAAACACGTCATAATAAGCGGACGTCTTACAAAGCGTTATGTATAAATGAAAATCTTTTTTATGTAAATATGTATGTATTAAGTATTTTAATACAGAAACATAGTATATTTGCATATGTGTAAGACCATATTAAACCAACGCCAAATTCCTTCGCGAGACATGAGTTAGATTCTCCATTTTCTAATCTGCAGATTATTGCACCTTTCTCCTCAATTGTAAATGCTTTGCGACGTTGAGATGACATTTTTTCCACAATAACAAACGAAAAAACAATGCGTAACCTTCAACTGTCAATTACTCACTGAGATTCAAAACAAAAACTAGGCACGTGCCGAACGTCGTCGGGAATTAACGAACATTATTGAAGGTAAAGAATCGTGCCGGTCATTATAACCGGACATAATTTATTAAAAATGGGTCATATAAAGCGGCATGTCACTGTAAGGGAAGTCATTATATCCGACTTTTTTATAAAGAATTTTATATGAAAACCAAACTTCGTCATGCAATTACGTTATAATAACCGGTTGGTCAATATAGGCGGAGTCATAATAAACGGATTCTTCTGTACTTATAAAAATGACTTATACCTAATTTATATAAGAGTAGGAGAGCCACGCTTCGGCACGAACGGGCCGGCTCGACCGAAGTGATACCACGGCCGAGCAGAAAACCGACGTGAAACAACGCTTTTTTTTTGAGGGAGGTAAATCATTCTATGACTTCTCCCGCCTTGGGCGAGGCGAGAGGGAGTGTCAAACTCTTACTGGCTAAAACCACCCCGTTCCTACTCCTGCTTTTCGAGCCGGAGCCCCGGTAACCCGCTAGGTAGTCCGCAGCTCCGGATCAGGTTAAACAACGCTTGCATTGTATTTCGTTGTGTGAGTGAGGTTACCGGAGGCCCAATTACCCTCCTTCCCAATCCCCGATTCTCCAACAACCCTTAAATTCCTAACCCCCAAAAGTCACCGCACTTGTAACGCCTCTAGTGTTTCAAGTGTCCATGGGCGGCGGCGATTGCTTACCATCAGGTGACCCATCTGCTCGTTTACCGGCTTATACCATAAAAATGTTGAATTTAATGTATAATACTTACTTGTAAAACATTTCCTGTTGGCTGAACTGGGGTAGTCGATGTGATTCGGGCGCGGTGGGGCAAGTCAAACGACGCTGTAGCTTGCTTAGCTTCGATTCCTGTGTTAAATGGATAAGGATAGATTTTATTCATGTAGTTTTATGGTAAACCCCGAGACCATTTGTTCGGCAGCCGCACTTGCGACCACTCGACCCAGGAGGCAGTGGATTTCACGATTGCCAGGTTCGGCAAAGTATTACCGGGCTTTATTCGAATTTTCTAAAGATTTCAGTAGTAGTATGGAGTCTGGAATTGTGTCCAGTATATGGCAATAGGCTCACCCTCTATTACATGGGACTTATAACACATATGGTGAAAAGTGGGTGTACATTGTATAGCGATATTACGTGCCGTAATGTGCACCTCTGCCTACCCCTTCGGGGATAAAAGGTGTGACGTTGCATTGTATTTTTATGGTAAACTACCCTTTTTTGAGGGGGGAAGATCATCCAATCCCGCTTTAAGTGAGGCGAGAGGGAGTGTCAGACTCTTACTGACTAAACACCACCCCGTTCCTACTCCTGCATAAAGCCGGAGCCCCGGTAACTCCTGTGTCGTGGGTGCGTTTACAAACATACAAGTTCACATGCACATGACACCCAGACAAGAAACAACAATTTGTATATCAAACAGACTTGCTCCATGCGGGAATCGAACCCGCTACACGTTGCACGGCAGCCATTTGCCAGCTACCTCGCCAACCGTGCAGTCAAACTGAAAAGCTTTACCCCTTTTTTATTTTAAAAGTCGGTTAATAAGAAACAATAACATATCCCCCACCTGTTTGCTAGCAGGCAAGCAGTGTTGGTACATGTGTGAGGTGAACAGATTGGCCAAGTGAGCGAGGTTGCAGGGCCCCGCCCCCGTACACAGGAGGGCCTTCACTCGGCCACGGAGGGACGAACGCGACCCTCCCGACTGGGTGTCTTGGTACCATCTGAAATTATGATTTAAAATTAAAATAGGCATGATTCCTACTAGTCAAATTCAATACTTTTTTAGAAACGTCAAAGACGATATTTCTATTATGACGTCATAAGTTTTAGACGTCAAATCATAGAAATTTAGCTAGAAAAAATCGAAAATTAAGTAGTTCATCAAATTTATGAATGAGAGTGTGATTATTTTTGAATATTTTTTTGTATTGAAAAGTTGTAATAATTTATTTTTGACCCAGTTATCATCCCTATTGTACTCATGTCTAAATGGTTCTTTTCCACCAGAGATGTGCTATGCTACGTTGCTGTGGATGCGTTTGGCTTCCAACAATCGTATTTATTGGTACATATAGCTTAGCAGTGGTGGAAACGGACTCGGTTATGTAAGCTGTTCTTTTTTTAACCCCCGACGCAAAAAAAGGTGTGTTATAAGTTTGACGTGTCTGTCTGTCTGTCTGTCTCTGGCATCATAACTCCCGAACGGATGCAGTGATTTCAATTTAGTTTTTTTCGTATGAAAGGGGACTTATGTGCGAGTGTTTTTAGACATGTTTGATGAAAATCGGTTGAGCCGTTTTAAAGTTATGGGCGGTGAAAGTGGGGAGATTAGCCGAAGGTTTGCAAATATACTGGGATGGGGTCTCAAATTAAACCGCACTGAAAGAAGATATTTAAAAATATTATTTTTTCGTATTAACAAAAATAAAAAATTAAATAAAAAATAAAAAAAATTAAAATTGAATTAAAAATTTAATAACAAAAATATAAAATTTTTAATTTAACGTTTTATTATAAACAAAAAATCTTGCACCAATGTAATCTTTAGCCTACTTATAGAAACAAAAACTAGTAATTAATAAGTCAAAAAAAAAATGCGAACGAGCTTGACCTTAGATGTAATCTTTACCTTAACAAGAATCGAAATTATAGTAAGTATATGTAATATACTAAACCTAACTTAACCTAACCTACCTATAAAAAGTATAAAATAAAAAATTAAATTAAAAATTTAAAAAACCCCGACATAAAAATTTATTTCCCTTTAAAAAGTAAAAAATAATAAAAGAAACTTAATCTTAAAGTACCTAAGAATGTACTAATAATTCTAAAAAAAAAATACGTCGCGTTGGGGGACCGCATGAATACGGACTGCACACCGCCGCCCGCGCTGCTATATTTCTATTTTCTGCGTTATAGTTAAGTACTTAAACATCAATTTACTTTAATGTTAACAACAAGCATGTGATACTTATGAACAAAACAAATCGAAGAGAAGTAAGAAATAATTAGGAGCGGTCCCCCAACGCGACGTATTTTTTTTTAGAATTATTAGTACATTCTTAGGTACTTTAAGATTAAGTTTCTTTTATTATTTTTTACTTTTTAAAGGGAAATTAATTTTTATGTCGGGGGTTTTTTAAATTTTTAATATATGGAAAGATGCTTGTTATGGACGACTTCCCTACTATCGATATATTCCTCGTACAGCTAGGTACATAACATAGTATCAGTGGAAACGTTCACATAGTTTCACAGCTTAGCTATTACATCTTCGCAGTATAGCTACATAGCTCATCTCTGTTGGAAAAGCACCCTAAGAGGATCTAAACAAATGATCAACTTTAAACACAGAAAACAACTACATAATTAAAATATTTTAAACAACTTACCTCCAAATCTCATAAAACATGTCCCTTTGCTTCTTAAAAGTTTGGAAGCTGAGCATCGAAGGGAAATTGTCAATATTGTCAGTCTCCGAGTTGAAACACACCACGCCGTTGGACTGGGACTCGCTCTGTCTCGACTTGTCCTGATTGTTCTCGGCCTCACACCGGAGCCCGTAGCAGTTTAGTAAGAATTTCGCTAAGTCCGGGTAAAAACTTCGCACTTTTTTGTTTTCACCTGTAAAGAGGAAATATTGAGTGTGTTATTGATTGAATGGTTATGAGAGCGCGTGTTTGATTTCTGGGTTGGGTATATGGTCGATGGAATCGTTGGTCAAGTGGTCGCAAGTACGACTGCCGGACAAGAGGTCTTGGTTTCGATTCCCGCATTCGGGCAAAATGTTATTGGGCTTTTTTCGGTTTTCGAAAAATTTCTCAGTCTGGATCGATACGCCTTTTATCCCCGAAGTGGTAGGCAGAGGTGCACATTACGGCACGTAATGCCGCTATACAATGTACACACACTTTTCACCATTTGTGTTATAAGTCCCATGTAATAGGGGTGAGCCTATTGCTATATACCGGACACCTCCAGACTCCGTGCAAATTCAAGTCCGTGCAAAATCTTCTAAAAACCGAAAAAGCTCAGTAATACTTTGCCCGACCCGGGAATCGAACCCGAGACCAACGAGGCAGTCGAGGTACACATCGAATAACGTTTAAGGAGACATTTATAACATTAAATAGAAATGTCTACATACCCAAAGTCTTCAACGAGCTCTTATCAAGAATAACTTCCAATATAACTCGCTGGTGCCAAAGTGACTTCACCGCAAAGTACGTACTATTATGTATAGTCTTTAGCAAATACCCCATGTCATTCTCTTTCAACTTATTTTGAGCTAACACAAAGTCATCTTCAAACTGCTTCGATATCAGAATCGATATCAAAAAATATATCTCCGTATTCAAACTTAGTATTAAATTATTTGTCATTAATATCTCATATATTTCTACTAGTAAATCCAGCTTGTCTTTACACATTATCTTGGTAACATCACTTTTGATGAAACTCTGGCTTTTTTCTATTGAGTTTTTCTGAGTAATTTTTATTTGCGGTGTAGCTATGACTTTCTGCGGTGAAGCTGTGTTAAGTATATTAAATTTCTCCATCAATTTATGGCGTTCCTGCTTCAAAAAGTTCCTTTCAGCTTCAAAGCTATTTGTTTCTTTAACTTGTATGCGTTGCTGTTTAAAAACTGAATTCTCTTCAACTAAAGACGGTGAAGTTTGTATCGATTCCACACTGAAACTGTTTAGAGAAATGCTTTTCTGTGACTTGTCTATGTTGGTGGGTTTAATCCGTCGCTTCTCAGACCTTAAAGAACTAGCTTTTCTAGCACCTATCTCCGGAAACATCTCCGAGTTAGTCAAGTCCAACTCCGGTTTACTATCATCATTCTCTATTGAACTTCTCCCTTTCTTCTTTTTACTACTCTTTGTAACATTCACCATATAATCTCCTAAACAGCTCTTCTCTTGAGATCTTGAGTGACGATGACTCAACCTCGGAGTGTCACACCGTTCATAATGTTCTTTGACAAAGCTTCGTGGAGTTACCGGACTACTGACTGACAAATTAGGGTAATCGGACGGTTTCATGCCATTTTTCATTGGTGTACTAGATAGAATTAGTCTGTCTACTCCAGTGCTAAGTCTTGATTCATCTGATGAAGCGGATTGGTTGATGGATTTGTCTTCGTTAAACAGTTTTGTTTTAACTCTCCTGCCGGTTCTCTTACGGTCCTTGCTTGGAGATTCATGGCTCCGTTGCCTATCAGTTTTGACTGATAGACTGTCCATTGTTCGGTCTTCGCTGGTAGGGTCACTGATGGACCTCCGGTGCTTGCGTCTGGTACTGAGAAGCTTCTCCGGAGTGCTGTGTTGGAGTATTTGTACTGCATTGCTGTTTGTTTGTAGGATGCTGGAAGAAGAGAAGATTTATAGAATATAATATGAAGGGAGTTTATTTATTCCAGACTAAGCATTGTTTTATAGTCAAACAACTGAGATAGAGAACCTTTTGAGATACCCTCTAAATGGAAATATTCTTATTAATGGAATTTATCAAAATTCTATCTTAGGGGATACATATGTCATAACAACTACCTGCATGCTAAATTCCAGCCCAATCCATTCAGTGATTTGGGCTGTGCGTTGATGGATTATGTCGAGTAAGTAGTCAACTCGGACCACATACCTACGGCCCATTTGGGACGAGTTGCAGAAAATAAAATAAAATAATATTTTTAGTGGTCAACTCGTCCCACGTCACTACCACAATGAGATAAGGTACAGTCAGTAGCAAAAGGGTTAGTGTGGAAATAATAAAGTTCTATTACTTTGTTGAAAACAAAAGATTTTCTAGGAACTTCATTCTATTCATAAATCCGACCTGTTATCATTTACTTCATTGTTTAAGCCACATGTTTACTATTCTTACTAATTTTAGATTACATATGAATTTATGCGATTGCAAAAAAAACCGTAATACATTATTTAACCGACATAAAAAGAGGTTCTTACTTCGTAAGGATTTTTTAATATAAAATAATCTATGAACAAAACGAAAGTAAAGAAAAAATTTTGTTTAATCTTGTGTTGCTAACTGTACCAAACATTGATAAAGTTTAAAGATTCATACAAAAAAAAAGTGGGACGAGTTGACCACTAAAAACTTAATTTATTTTTAATTTCCCCAACTCGTCCCAAATGGGCCGTAGGTATGTGGTCCGAGTTGACTACTTACTCATCATGTCATATGTCAGTCAGTAAAATAAATAAATCTTTCTCATTTAATTTTGTTTATTTATGTATAACATTATAAGTCAGCCAGTTTCTGCCAGCAGCTCTGCCCCATTCGAACTAGGACAAACATCCAAACATACAAACTTTCACATTTACAATATGAGTGTGATTCTATAACAATGAACAATTATTATATAGCTCAATGGGTACAGACAATAAAAAGTGGACTACGCCCTTGCTCAAGGTCCAATCTATCTTTGTATGTAATTGCAAAACCCAATGAACCGCATTTTAACCTTGAAAGGGTTACAGACAGACAGAACTATTATTAAACTATTTAATTCTAAACTATAGCATTTAATGTTGTCGTTTTTTATATATTGATCTGCGATCAGTTGCTAGACTATTATCAGATGAATCACTTATATTATTAGGTGTAGTTTTAACTTTTTCACACTTGACATTGTCGAATACTTCAATGACCAGTAGATATTGAAGTGTTGTTTTTTAAAGTGGTCTATTTCCGAACCTACTGTTGAAATAAGATGATAATAATATGAAACGTTGTATATTACTTAAACAAAATTTATGACGTGCTTTTACGGGGATGACGAACTATTGGCAACCATGTCAGTGACAGCACGCAGCACAATATTTTGGTCACGTCATTGCTTACAAAATCTGTCCTATGCCTCCAGTTCAGCATGAATTTTGCTTAGCAAACTACTAAAAAAATTAATGATTATTTTGATAGCACTGTTTATGGCACGTTCGCCATCACTGTCTTTATACATTAAAAAAAAATCTAAAACCAGCTGTTTACTATTTTCACAAAACTGAAATGTTCTAGATCTATCTAGGTAATTCTATATCCATCATTAGCCTTAAAAAACAATCTAAACTGGGAATCAAACCAATGCCTTCATATTTTATCAGTTACGCTAACAACCAAGAGCCTATTGTTGATAAATAAATACCATGGTATTTAATTTTTTTTGACTTGATTACCAAACCATATTGTAACCAAAAATACCACATTTACAGGGATTCGTGTATTAACTAATTCATATCTAACCTTCATAGAGGTTGTGGCGTGTCAATGAACCTAAATATATCGACCTAGTGCCCCAAAAATAAAAGATTCTTTTGTTGCAAAATCTAATGTTTACAAAATTTCAAAGTGACTTACCTATCGGTTTGGGTCCTCAAAAAAGATAAAAAACACGTCACAAAATCATTCTTGTTACAGCAATTCAATATACAGTCTTCAGATATGTCCTGAAAACAGAAATAACATGAAAATACTGCAAAAATATGCTACGATTTTCGTTTAGTTTTAGGTTATGATTTTACCTCTAAAGATTCGTCGTTTAGCCACTTTATTAATAACTTCGAGTCTAGTTTTCCCGTAAGGACACTTTCTATTATTGTTTCAGGCATTTTGATGTTTTAACATAGAATTAAAACGATTTTTCAAGAAAATATTGATTTTTGGCAGCTGCGCGCTCAAACTTCAACAGAGGTGCCATATTTTTATTGTTGCCATAGTAAATATTTGCTTACGTCAAACTAGGGATGAGCTATAAGCATAGAGTAATAGTAACAAATTAAAGAAATGAGAAAAATAGTTGTTTATCAAAAGATAAAATTAGTTTCACGATAAACTATTCTTGTAGTACATTTTTTCACTGTTAATAAAATACTTTTAATCGATTACTTGAAAAAGACGAGTAAGTTCAGTTAGTAACTTTCAAACAGTACATCACTACAACTGTCAAATACTTTCAACACGCAACCAAGAGAAACAAACTCGTCGAAATCTCGAATTTCTACTAAAACTCACCACTTACTTCACTAAACTCATACAAAAACGCTATACAAAATTCGAGTTACGTGTTAATCGAGAATACATAGTAATGGCTTCCTTTCTATTGTTATATTTTTGCGGTACCAAAATGCATTTAGTTTAATGAAGTTGTAACGTAAACTAAATAAATATGAATTAAATATTGCTGGCAAAATGTCTGTGATATGGAATACTAGTGGCTTATGTCGTTGCTGCCATGCCGAGGGAGATTTCAAGGGTTTAAATGAATATTCAAACGAGATAACTGGAGATGATTGTTATGTTTTGTTAAAAGACACGTTTGATATTATTGTGAGTTAAATATCTATTGTTATTATTCGTTACGAATGAGAAAAATACGCTATAAATATTTTCCTTGAGTACTCTAATTCAAATAAATGATATAACTTCGAATTTGACATGTATTTCATAAACTTAACTTTCGATACCTAAAACAAGTGATTTTAATAATATTTCTACTAACATTAGAAGTTGAGACGGGATATTTACCATGTTTATCTATGTTTATGAGTTTCCGATATTTCGGCACTGTTGCAAGCGCCATGATCATGGTAAATATCCCGTCTCAAGTTCTAATATAAGTGTTAGTGACCATGTCAGTTTAAAAACTTATATTTCTATTCCACAACACAGCTCCATCCTCTACCAAACTCCAGGATCCTGGTATGCAGTGTATGTGGTCCTCGGCTGAAGGATGCTGTGCAATTTAAGAAGCAGGTGCAACAATGTGAAGATAAACTGAGGGAGTTTGTCTATGGATGTGGGTTTAAAGGTATTATCACTAAATTAACTATTTGTACTACCTCTTTGGTCAAGTGGTTGCAAGTGTGATTGCTGGGCAATGGGTCTCAGGTTCGGATCCCGAGTCGGGCAAAGAATTGCTGAAGATTTTTTGATTTTTCAGTAATTTCTCAGTAGTAGCATGGCATTGTTGTTTCGGTTGTCGGTGTTATGTGTATGTGAAATTGTATGTTTGTAAACACACCCATGATACAGGATAAAATCCTAGTGTAGGGCAACTTTTCAAAAAAATACCTACTAAACCAATTGGAATATTAAGCTATTACTACCTAAAGAAAATAATTTTTCGAAAAACTGAAAAACGCTACTTTGTTTGACCCTGATAATAGCTAGTTTGGCCGATCTAGAAAACAAAGTTGTTACTTGCATGGTAATGGCAGTTGAGATTCTACAATGAAGCTTTAAAAATTCCAAAACAATTCAAATTTCAATACATCTTTGTTTTTCTTTTTACTTCCAGAGGCTGATATTCTACAGAAAGATATAAAAGACGAATTTGTACAAGATGGTGAGCTATTTATTTATTTAGGTAATTAATAGAAATTATTTTCTGTGTATAGGGTGACTGGTAATTAGTAAAGAATATTTAAACACATGGTTGTACTCATGATTGCAGACAACTTTCCCAAAGAAACACTTGTATACTCATTAGTTATATTTTTATCATCAGAATAACAAAACAACAAAATAATACCAGTCTCCCTATATAAATTATAACTTTTGTGAGACATATTAAATTAATTATTATGTATTTCGGCTTGCTCATGAATATGAGCTTCTAGCATGGCTTGAAACTAGTTGAGTTCCTTCAAACAGTTACATGAGTAAGCTGATAACATAATAATATTTTTTTTGTATCATCAATTTGCTTGACAGGTGTTCTTGCAATGGAATCCTAATATGATTTTATTTTATTTTTCAGAACTGAAAGAAGAATCAGTTCATGATACTGAAGACAGACTGGACATTAAATATGATGGTAAGAGACACAACATATTTTTAAATTATTTTTTTATGGTATAAGCCGGTAATCAAGCACACTGATCACCTGATGGTAAGCTATTGCGGCCGCCAATGGACACCCGAAACACCAGAGGCGTTACAAGTGCGTTGCCGGCCTTTTGGGGGTTAGAAATTTAAGGGTTTGTTCGGGAATCCGGTTTAGAAAGATTGGGAAGGGGGGTAATTGGGCCTCCGGTAACCTCACTCACACAACACAAGCGTTATGTCACGTCAGTGTACTGCTCGGCCGTGGTATCACTCCGGTCGAGCCGGCCCATTCGTGCCGAAGCATGGCTCTCCCACGATTTACACTACCTACTCAGTTGTACCTCTCTTCAGCTGTGTCCATATTCCGTCTAATATAGTAGTACTAACATAGTAGTTGACTGCACGGTTGGCGCGGTGGCTAGGCAACTGGCTGCCCTGCAACGTGTAGCGGGTTCGATTCCCGCACGGAGCAACTCTTTGTGTGATCCACAAATTGTTGTTTCGGGTCTGGGTGTCATGTGCATGTGAACTTGTATGTTTGTAAACGCACCCACGACACAGGAGAAAACCCTAATGTGGGGCAACGTTTTATAAAAAAAACAAAAAGAAAAAAACAAATATGATGATGACTTTTCAGAAACCAGACTCCCAGAAATAGAGGTGCTGATCCAGCCTATAGAAGATGATGACCAGCCCCTCTCCGTGCTGAGGAGTAGCAGAGCCAGGTCTGAGGAGAGTGATGTGGAACCTGACGCTGATTGGACAGCACCGCCGGAGTTGAGTGATGGTGAGGATTTTGTATTTATAATTGTTTGACGAAGTTGCTCAATTAGTTTCGAGCTACAACCGGGGCCTATGGTGTTTTTAACAAGTGTATTTACTTGTTAAAAATATTTTAATTAATAAACCGGGGCCGGGCCTATAAATATGAGATGATGAATCCCAACGACCAGTAACGCACTTGTATGTATGAGGCTGTCGGTAGAGGGCGCCTTAGACGTTCGTATAGAAACCAGATTGGCGATATTTTAAAGAAGGGCCAAATTAAAAGTGCCCTTAACTGACGAGCATACATGAAAAGACTGTTGATGAAGCGAAAGAAGTATGTAAGATTCGTAGCAATTGGCGTTCCATTGTCTCTGCCTACCCCCATGGGAGACAGGCGTGAAGTTATGTTTGTATGTAGTCAAGTACAAAAATCAAGTAATTGACAAAATTAATTCACATTTCAGATGAACAACAGAAGCATAAGAGCCAAAAAACAAAAAAGTACGCTTGCTCAATATGTGACAAGAAATTTTCATACAACGGCTCGTTTGAGGTCCATATGAAAGCTCACAACGGTGAGAAAACTTTCAATTGCCACATTTGTGGCTCATCGCACACTAATAACAAGGAATTAACCAAACATATAGCAAAACAACATATAGTAGACAACCAATACCCATGCCATATATGTGAGAAATCATTTGACAAACCCCGTCTTCTAAAAAAACATTTAAAAACACATTTTGAAGAGAAATTCAAGTGTACGGAGTGCCAAAAAGAGTTTCAACGGAAGAAAGGTTTAAAAGAACATATGAAAACTCATACCGGTGAGAGGAAATATAGTTGTACTATATGTAACAAGGCCTTCGGTCACAATCAGACACTGAAGTCCCACATGTATACTCACACCGGAGAGAAACCGTATGTCTGTGATGTGTGTGGGAGACGGTTCCCTCAACGGACTCATCTGAAAAGACATATCTATATTATTCACACCGGAATCAAACCGCACAGCTGCAATGTGTGTAATAAACAGTTTTCTAGCAAAAGCTACCTCGCTATACATGAAAGGCAGCATACCGGTGAGAAACCGTACTCATGTGAGGTTTGTAAAAAAGATTTCACAGCGTACACAACCTTGAAAGTCCACATGAGAGTCCACACTGGTTTTAAACCGTACTCCTGTGGTTTTTGCAGCAGACAATTCGCTCAAATGGCAAGTTTTAAACTTCACCAACGCACTCATACCGGTGAAAAGCCTTTTTCTTGTAAGATTTGTAAGAAACCGTTTTCTGATAATGGGTATTTGAAAATACATATGCGGGTTCATTCAGGGGAGAAGCCTTTTAGCTGTGATGTGTGTAAACGGTGTTTTAGGGAGACGGGGCAACTAAAGAGACATATGAGGATACACACTGGTATTAAACCGTATACTTGCAAGATATGTAATAAACAAATAGGTAATTTGTCGAAACATATGCGTGTTCACACTGATGACAAACCATTTTCTTGTAATGTATGTCAGAAACAGTTCTCAATAAATGGGAATTTGAAACTGCACATGCGTATTCACACTGGGGAAAAGCCGTTTGCGTGTGAGTTGTGTAACAGTCAGTTCACACAGAGCAGTGGGTTGAAACGGCATCGGTGTACGCATGGTAAGGATTTAGGTTCTTAATTGTGTAGAATACAGGGCCGTATTTAAGGCAGGGGCATAGCTAGCGCCGTTTCTACCAATGTCAATCTTTATTTCTTTATTATTACTATTATAAAGCTGAAGAGTTTGTTTGTTTGTTTGAACGCGCTAATCTCCGGAACTACTGGTCCGATTTCAATATTTTTTTTGTGTTAAATAGTGCATTTATCGAGGAAGGCTTTAGGCTATAAAAGATCATGCTATGACCAATAGGAGCCAAGCAGAGTGGGTGAAACCGCGCAGAAGTAGCTAATTGTAAATAAAGAGGTAACATTAGCGAAAAATTAAATAATAATTTCTTCCACAATATTCTAAATCATATTTTTAAAGGATAAAAGATAATATATAAAATATAAATCACTAGAAATACAATAAAATTGCTTAAAGTCTGTTTCTTTAATAATTATTGTTATTCCAATTAAAATAATTAATTGAACAAGTTGAACTTATAATAGTATTTATTACCGATGTTAAGACTTTCAAACACCCTCTATACCACGTAAAGACTTATTCAAACACCCTGTATATAAAATAAAATGTACTTAATTATAATTATAGCAAGTTGATATAATATGTATTTTTATTATAACTTTCGTGAGACATACTAAATTAATTATTATGTTATAGACTTACTCACGTAACTGTTTGACGAGGAACTCGACTAGTTTCAAGCCATGCTAGATCATGTTCATGAGCGCGTCGCGCTGCTACTCAGTAGCAGCCTCTAGCATGGCTTGAAACTAGCCGAGTTCCTCGTCAAACCGTTACGTGGGTAATGCCCGAATACTCAAACGCTACTCAATTTTAAGACGCTCTCAAATGTAGTTGTGTCAGTATCAATTCTTTATAAATTGACAGAGATAGCACGATATTTAAGTACAACTTAAAATTGGGTAGCGTTTGAGTATTCGGGCGTAAGCCAATAACATAATAATTAATATGTATTTTTATAAGCAAATGTTAATTTATTTTATAGTACATAATAATAAATGAAAATAGTGAGCAGGGCCGTATTTAGAGGCAAACTAGGCAAGTGTAGGGCGCCAGGTAACAGGGGGCGCCGTGAAACGCGCGTGCCCAACCCATATTGTTGCGGGCGCCAAAAAAATAAGAGGCCCTATGAGGTGCTAACCTAGCGTTCAATCCGCCTCTGCTCACCACAGGTCTTAGTGCGAGTTTATTTTACGCTTAACGAAATCTAAACGTTAATGACTTAAGCGTTCTGTACCCTTAATGCATTTCGGAGAGTATGTGGGGGAATTGCACAACTTGATTCCCCCTAGTCCTTGCCATCACCGAACCACAAGACAATCGGTGAGGCGTCACCGCTTGATGGTAGATATCCCACCCTCTCGCACGAAGCGCTTCGCTTCAAGCTTCCTTGTGCGAACTGCTAGGGAGTGGAACTCCTTGCCGGAGTCTGTGTTTCCTGGTGGGTATAACCTGAGTGTATTCAAAGCCCGAGTGAATAGGTTACTTATGGGCAGACGTGCTCCATCGTAGGCCGCATCATCCATCCAGTAGACACCATCAGGTGTGATAGCGGCCAAACGTCGACCCATCAAATGTAAAAAATAATAATAATTAAAAAAAAATACAAGTTTGCTCTACGTTTTAAGTAATGGAAACGATTGTGCGTTCGCTCTGATTGGTTGGTTTATTCGAGCCGGCAAATTAGATCGTCGAACGCGCTCTCGTTTCGATTAATAATAGTAAAGCAAAGTCATACTAAGGGTACTGTCAAAGTCAAAGTCAAAATTATTTATTTCAAATAGACCGGGAAGGCACTTTTGAACGTCAAAGCAAATATTACAATATTAAAAAAAAGCAAAATGTCTGTCTGTCTGTCTGTCGGTCAGTCCTCTAGTTGCTCTATTTGCTCGTTCCAAAGTGTAGATTCCTATGGAGAAGAACGAGCAAGAAACTCCATAGGTTACTCTTTTTCAATCAGGCGACTGATTGGCCTGCTCCAATGAACCAACCAATCAGAGGGCCAAATGTGGTAACAATTTGATTGCACGGTTGGTGCGGTAGCTAGGCGACTGGCTACCATGCAACGTGTCGCGGGTTCGATTCCCGCACGGAACAACT
Source organism: Spodoptera frugiperda (assembly GCF_023101765.2). NCBI lineage: Eukaryota > Metazoa > Arthropoda > Insecta > Lepidoptera > Noctuidae > Spodoptera > Spodoptera frugiperda. Next base: position 637,785 of record NC_064232.1, on the reverse strand, counting down.
CTTTATGTGATCCACAGATTGTTGTTCCAGGTCTGGGTGTCATGTGTATGTGAACTTGTATGTTTGTAAACGCACCCACGACACAGGAGAAAATCCTAATAAGGGGCAACGTTTTTATAAAAAAAAACGTAAAACAAACTCGCACTAATCTCTGAGATCTCACGCTACAGTAGCACCATCTGCTGAGCAAAAAAGAAGTTATTGAACTGTAATGTATACCTGTAAGTTAAAATACTAATTAAGTGAAATAAATTATTTTAATTAATATTTTGTAGTTTGGTATTTTGAATCTTTTCCACCGCTGCTCTTCCGGTGGGTGTCGTATACCCGTCTAAGGGACTACACATTTGACAGAGACCGTGCAGCAGCGCTCTCTGATAAACCTGAACCTTTTGGGCTACAATCTCCAACCCGCGTGACTCATCCGCGCGCGCCTCAAAGAGCCATCAGACCACCCAGTAGGGCTGATGGCTGATCCGGAGCTGCGGACTACCTAGCGGGTTTACCAGGGCTCCGGTTCGACAAGCAGGAGTAGGAACGCGGTGGTTTTTAGTCAGTAAGAGTCAGACACTCCCTCTCGCCTCGCCCAAGGCGGAAAAAGTCATTGGATGACTTTACCCCCTCAAAAAAACAAAAAAGGCGCACTCTGTCCACTTCCTCACACATGACTTGTCTTCCAGATTTGCCTAAAAATCTTTATAGGTAGTATAATTTTGTTCAGTTAATTTCAAAGTGAAATTAAGCATATCGTGCGCAGACGCTTTCGCTGAAACAATGTGGGTAGCCAACGTTATATCAACATGAAAAATGAATTTTTAATTATTCTTTTATATTGTAAGTTTTAAGTCTTCAGTTTTTTATGGTATAAGTCGGCAAACGAGCGGACGGATCACCTGATGGTAAGCAATCAGTGCAGCCCATGGACATCTGCAAAATTAGGGGAATTAAAAGTTGCTGAGAACCGCAAAGGTTACCGTGGCTCCAACTTAAAGCCATCATTTGTCCTCTAAAAAGTATGAATTCAATAATTTCTTATCCTTTTTTTAGTATACCTAGCATTATCGGAGAACAATATTACGAATACTAATTCAAATAAAACTAAAGAGTTAGGTTATGAAGAGGACGTTTCAAAGAATTACTTAAATAATGAAATACAAGAAGTATGGCGGAAATATTTAATTGAATCAGAAGAATATATGCGGGCCAAAACAAAAACGACGACCAACCGACCTGTAACGCTACCGTAAGTATTATTTTTATGTAATAAGCCGGTTAACGAGCCCCCGCCCATGGACACCCGAAACACTAGAGGCGTTACCGACAAGTGTGGGAGAGCATTTAATGGGTCTCTCGCCTGATGGTAAGTGATGATGCGGCCTACGATGGAGCACGTCTGCCCATAATCAACCTATTCACTCAGGCTTTGAAGACACCCAGGTTATACCCACAAGAATCACAGACTCCGACAAGGAGTTTTACTTCCTAGCAGTCCGCACAAGGAAGCTTGAGCACGAATGCGGGCTTCGGCACGAATGGGCCAGCTTGACCGGAGTGATACCACGGCCTCACAGAAAACCGACCTGAAACAACTTGTGTTTCGTTGCTTGAATGAGGTTACAAGAGGCCCAATTACCCCCCATTCCCAATCCTCGACTCCCCAACAACCCTTTAATTCTTAACCCCGAAAACTTTACCCCCACTTGTAACTCCTCGTGTTTCGGGTGTCCCTTGGCGGCGTAGATTGCTCACCATCAGGTGATCCGTCTGCTCGTATACCGCCTTATACGATAAAAAAAATACTATTCTTTCAGCATGTCATCATCTACTGGAAGCTCTTCCAATATAATTCTAAAAGATTTACCTTCAATAAAAAGTACTACAAAATTGGTAAATGTAACTAAAATACATTTGTCAAAAAATACGAATTCAAGTAAAATGCAAGAAAATAAATTGATACGAGGAACTAACAACACTTTAAACATGTGAGTATCAACATCATCAATATCATCAACAGGCGCTGTGGCTGGGTAACCGGCTGCCGCATAACGTTAAGCTGGTTCGATTCCCGCACGGAGCAACCCTTTGGGCGTCATGTGTATATGAATTTGTATGTTTGTAAATGCATCCACGACACTGGAGAAAATCCTAGTGCGGGCCACGTTTTTTTTAAGAAAAAAAAAAGGAAAGTTAGTGACGATGCATGTGGACAAATTAATATATTAGTGCAGTTCTTCTCAGAGTAGTCGGATAGGAAATGCCGGTCTCATCTAGCTATTTGAAATATTGACGTGTAAAAGAGTTACATTGTAACCTATTTGCAAAATAAATATCATTGTATTTATACAGTGCTCGTCGTGCACCAGCTCCAGGCGATGATGAAGAGGACGCTATCACAGCACGATACGAACGCTTCCGCGAACCCTACTGGGAAGACGGACACTGGGTGTTTGAAAGGTGCGCCTTGTCCTGCAAAGTTATTTATTTCAAATAGAAGAGGGAAGGGGTTTCTATATAAAGGTGCTCCCACACAGCAGTTATATAACGTTATACAACAATGTGTTTAAACAAATTATAACAGTAATTGTAGAGTATGTTACACGCTATTGCAAATGTTATATTGTTACACATTGTTGTATAACGTTATATAACTGCTGTGTGGGAGCACCTTAAGGCGCATGTTCGGCCCTATATGGAATACTGCTCTCATCTTGGGGCAGGGGCACCCCAGTACCAGCTTCATCCTCTGGACCGCGTTCAGCGGCGTGCGGCTCGGATTGTTGAATGTCAAGAAGTTGCAAACCGACTTGACACTTTGGCAATGCATAGAGATAGCAGGTAGCTTCGTTGTGCATTTTCTATCGCTTATACCACGGAGCTTCCACCTGCCGCTTCTTTTCGCCATCGACCTACACGACAGCATTTCCATCCCCATCATATAGATGGTTGGCAGGCCACAACTGTGCGCTTCTCGCGAAACTTTCTGCCTCGCACAGCAAAACTGTGGAATGAGCTGTCGTCGGCGGTATTTCCGACGATACGATCTTCAAACCTTCAAGAAAAGAGCGTACTCCTTTTTAGCGCATGCACATTTGAAACACCAGAGACGTTACAAGTGCGTTGCCGGCCTCTTGGGGGTTAGGAATTTAAGGGTTGTTGGGGAATCGGGGATTAGGAAGATTGGGAAGGGGGAATTGGGCCTTCGGTAACCTCACTCACATAACAAAACACAACGCAAGCGTTGTTTCACGTTAGTTTACGGTAAGACCGTGGTATCACTCCGGTCGAGCCGGCCCAGCAGTGCCGAAGCATCGCTCTCTCACACTTGTAACGTCGCGTGTCGTCATAACAACAATATTATCTTTTTAGAACACCGTCCACATCGGCTGGAGCAACTGCACGAGTAAATTGTAAGTTAAAAATATTCATTTATTATTATTTCGGTTATTACGATTAATTACACATTATTTATAACATAAAAATACCTTAAAAAATTAATAAAACTAACTTAAAACTAAAATAAAGAAAAGAAAATTAAAAATAAAATAAAAATTCTCGTTAAGCGTCGAAGTACTCGTCCGCATCGCTGTCACTGGGGAACGTTTTTTTACATTTAATGGGTCGACGTTTGGCCGCTATCTCTCCTGATGGTAAGTGATGATGCGGCCTACGATGGAGTACGTCTGCCCATAAGCAACCTATTCACTCGGGCTTTGAAGACACCCAGGTTATACCCATCAGGAAACACAGGCTCCGGCAAGGAGTTCCACTCCCTAGCAGTTCGCACAAGGAAGATGAAGAAGAAGACGTTTCCAGAAGACTGGCCGCATTGCCACGTTGAATGGCAATGTGTATCTTCTGACCGAAGAAATAGCCAGCCAGCTAAAAATATTTAATTAAAATATGTAGTTACCAGAGCCGTATTGCCCCTACAGCAGACTAAAGTGCCTAGGGCGCCAGGTCACAGAGGGCGCCAATAGATGAGCGTGCTCATCCTATATAGGGTGACTGGTAATTAGTGAACGATATTTAAACACGTGATTGTACTCATGATTACAAACAACTTTCCCAAAGAAACTTTTTTTGTATACTCATTCATTAGTTAGTTAAATTTTTATTACCGAAGCATCCCACACTTAAACAGACAATATAAATATTTTTATATAAAAATTTGATTTGCAGTCGCAACTACAGACCCCAGGGATTGTGATCCATTTTGTTCACACTATTTCAAGAAGTGAGTAAATCTTACTATATTTATTCCATATATTTATTTAAAATACTCTAAAATTATATTTTTAAACGTTACTTTTAAAATACAACAAATAAAATAACATTACTTAAACATATAAAAATAGGAGCCGACCAGTAGCGGGAGCATGGTTCAAGCTACCGGTGGTTAGGGCTCCAGAGACAGAACCCTCCTCATAATACGTGCCGTTTCAAGGAGCCTTCTGTATCAAGCCCTTGATCCATCCGCTCAACGCCAGCCTCCTAAGATGGATGTCGACTCCGCCGCCCATGGACACTTGAAACACCAGAGGCGTTACAAGTGCGTTGCCGGCCTATTTGGGTATAGGGAATTTAAGGGTTGTTGGGGAATCGGGGATTGGGAAGATTGGGAAGGGAGGAATTGGACCTCCGGTAACCTCAATCACACAACGCAAGCGTTGTTTCACGTCGGTTTTCTATGAGGCCGTGGTATCACACCGGTCGAGCTGGCCCATTCGTGCCGAAGCATGGCTCTCCCACACTTAATTCACCACTGATTATAACCATGAATTAAATCTGTTTTAGATACGGTACAATTTGCTGTCATCGATACACTGTGATTGAGCGAACGAACGAGTACATGACATTTTCGAACATGTGTGAAATGTATAAATACAATTGTATGCAATACACAAAGCGTAAGTTATATAAGTTTTTAAACTGACATGGTCACTAACACTAGAATTGGAATTTAAAACGGGATATTTGTACCATGTTTTTCAATTATTATAAGTTTCCGATATTTCGGCACTGTTGCAAGCGCCATGATCACGGATAAACTGGAGTAAATGCGGGTGAATGTTTACGAACAGACAAATCGGTCTACCCTCTTTCTAGTTCGTTTTAATTAAATTCGAAATATCGGAAACTCATAAAAATTTAAAAACATGGTAAATATCCCGTTTTAAGTTCCAATTCTACAAAGCGTAAGTACCCTTTTTATACAACGTTATGCGTGTGTGTGTGTGTGTGAACAACTCAATTCTGAAGCAGATATCTTCAATTACTGACTGCCTCATTGGTCGAGTGGTCGCAAGTGCGTCCGATTCCCAAGTCGGGCATAGTATTACTGAGCAATTTTCGGTTTTTCGAATATTTCTCAGTAGTAACACGGAGTCTGAAATTGTGCCCAGTATATGTATAGCAATAGGCTCACCCCCTATTACATGGTACTTAAAACACAAATGGTGAAAAGTGGGTGTATTGTGTAAAGCGGCATTACGTGTCGTAATGTGCACCTTTGGCTACCCCTTCGGGGATAAAAGGCGTGATGACGTTGCATATCTTCAACCAGTTTTGAGCTTTTTATACCCTTTTTGTAAGTCTTCTCTGTCAGTGCCTTGAAAGATGCTACGGTGTCCTTACTTCGCCTAACGCAGTTACGAATCGAAGACAATCGGCGAGGCATCACCGCTTCATGGTAGATATCCCACCCACTCGCACGAAGCGCTTCGCTTCAAGCTTCCTTGTGCGAACTGCTAGGGAGTGGAACTCCTTGCCGGAGTCTGTGTTTCCTGATGGGTATAACTTGGGTGTCTTCAAGGCCCGAGTGAATAGGTTGCTTATGGGCAGACGTGCTCCACCGTAGGCCGCATCATCACTTACCATCAGGTGAGATAGCGGTCAAACGTCGACCCATTAAATGTAAAAAAAAATGCATGGTGATTACCGGGCACAGGAGTTTCGGGAGGTACCTGTTTCTGATTGGGCGAGAGGAAACGCCTTGTTGTCGTCACCGCCCGGAAGACACGGTGGAGCATACGGTGGCGGTGTGCCCTGCATGGGCTGAGCACCGCCGTGTCCTCAGAGATCTGGTCGGCGACGGCGACCTCTCACGTCCGATTTTTTTTTAAACGTTGCCCCACACTAGTATTTTCTCCTGTGTCGTGGGTGCGTTTACAAACATACAAGTTCACATAAACATGACACCCAGACCCGAACAATTTGTGGATCACACAAAGAGTTGTTCCGTGCGGGAATTGAACCGTGCAATCTGGCTCAGATTATGGAGTTAATTATATATTTTTTATATATTTTCAGGACCACGTAAGTAAAATGGCATTGTCTATTTATTTCTTAACTTTTATGTGCGTTGCATGCACGCTGCTCATGACGAAGAGTCCCTCTGTGACTCGAAACTAGTAGAGCTTTTCTCCATTAATAATACGTAAGTAATCTGGGATTTTTTGTTAAAGTATAGATTATGTTCCAACTCAAAAGCCTACAATCCAAATAGTTTAAACTCTAGGCTTTTTAGTTACCACAGATTAAATACATAGTGACTGCCTTGTTGGCCGAAAGATTGCAAGTGTGATTTCCGGGCAAGGGGTCTCGGGTTCGATTCCCGGGTCGGGCCAAGTATTACTGGGCCTTTTTCGGTTTAATGTGCACCTCTGTCTAACCCTTCGGGGATTAAAGACGTTATAAAAAAAGATTAAATACAATAAACTACACTTTGGAACGAGCAAATAGAGCAACTAGAGGACTGACCGACAGACAGACGTTATTAATATTATTATATTTGCTTTGACGTTCAAATGTGCCTTTCTGGTCCAGGGGGCCTACTCCGGTTCTTGAATCCGAAGTTTCGTTTAATCTTCGGCCGTAGGTTTAATTGATTTACTAATAGAATTACTTGAAATAACGTTTTATTTTTAATTTCATATCAAAACCTATTTATTTATCTTCATTTCATTCACGAAAGTTCGCAATAAATAGAATTGTAGTATGCAATCTGCGAAGTTTCGGACGAAACTTCGTTTTTCGTTGAATTAGAGTAGGCCCCCTGGTCTATTTGAAATACATAAATAATTTTGACTTTGACTTTGAAAATATTTTCAGAATGGCATCCCATACATAAAGGAATGTGTTTCAAATTGGAATCAATGCATTCAGGAAACATAAACAATGTGGTTCTCAGAAAAAGACAATACGATCGGACACAAGACATATCATAACTAATTACCACTGATAGGAATAATAATAATAATAAAGCCATTTATTCCATATCTCCAATGTAATTATTATATGTCATCGGCTTACTCACGTAACTGTTTGACGAGGAACTCGACTAGTTACAAGCCATGCTAGAGGCTTATATATTTACTAGCGGACCCGACAGACGTTGTCCTGTCTACACGTCTTTAATTTGAAAATTTTAAACTTTTTTTAATAAGCTAAAACATTCTGGACTTTTTTGATGAAAATTGTTATTCAAATGTTATGACAATATCTAACGTCATTAATATTTGACATTGCGATGGTAGCGCCGTCTGTCGGATCCAATGTAAAACATTCCAAAATCAACAACTACTAATAAATTAAAAACTAATTAAAAAAACATTGTCCAGCGGATAAAGTAATGTGAATCTAAACCATTCTCAGATCCCCTTGAACACACACAAAAAAGTTCATCAAAATCGGTCCACTCGTTTAAGAGAAGTTCAGTGACATACACACGTACAGAAGAATTATAATATAAAGATGAGCAGCATTCCGCGACATTTCTTTTTCCCCCTGGTCCTTTCCATCGTGTGGACTCTATGTTCCACCTACTACTACTACTTGTAACTGCTGGACAAGGGATCTTGGGTTCGATTCCCGGGTCGGGCAAAGTAATACAGGGCTTTTTTCGGGTCTTTTTAAATTTCTTAGTAGTAACACGGAGTCTAGAATTATATACGACAATAGGCTTACCCCCAATTACATGGTAATTATACAAATTGTGAAAAGTGGGTGTACATTGTATAGCGGCATTACGTGCCGTAATGTGCACCTCTGCCTACCCGTTCGGAGATAAAAGGTGTGACGTTGCGAATTAATCAAAATCGGCGCCAGTCGTGCTGAAAAAGCGAGTGAAATTGCTGGCAGAAGTAAATTAATACAAGAATATTAAAGTGTCAAATCAATAATTATGCTTCATTTTAGTAATTTTTTCCGATCAATACAATATTATTTTTTTGACCAATCTATAATGACCTTGAACACAAACAAATCTATATTCATATATGGCAACACTGGCCATAGCTGTCAAACGAGTACTTATACTGTGAAAAATGTCTGAATTTCGTTTCGCTATTTATGGCTTGCCGAAAATTATATTTATTGTGTGAATTATAGAAAATGTGAAGTGTATTGTTAAAAATATGGCTTTTGAGTACGTTGTGGTGAAACAAGAAATTGAGGACGTTACTGAAGATGGTGATGAAAAGGCTGATTCTTCGGAGACACTAGATTCCAGGGGACTGCCTCAGTCCGTGAATATTAAATTGGAAATAGAAGTGCCACCGCTTGCTATCAGGTAAATTATATTAATATAAATAATATTTAAAAAATACGAATAAAAATTTTCTGTAGACTATAATAATTTTCGTCTGACCAAAATATTGCCTTTGCCGGCAATTTTTTTTTAATAAATTAGCCGCGCAACTCTACATTTTTCTTAATTTTTTTTTACGGCAAATAAAATAAAAGATTATAATTTGAAAATAACAATATTACCGTTCCATAGTTTTGGTAGTAAATTCTCAAAGATATTAATTGCGTATATTATGTAGGTGTATTAGAATAAATCCTATAAGAATTTAATAATCAAATAAATATAAATATTAATTCGTGTTGGCCACTGGGTTAATCACTAAAAACCTCGACATCCATTTAAAGAGGCTGGTGTTAGGCGGATGATTAACGGCTTGATGCAGAAGGCAGATCTCTTGGCAACGGTACACTTTGTTTGGATTTTAAATATTAGAACATAATGCGGGATATTTACCATGTTTATTTATGTCTACGAGTTTCTCTCTCATACCAAATTCATATCAAATTAATATTTATCTTATATATATATAGAAAAAATTAAATTTGTAGGACATATTGTTCAATAGAATTGGTTTGTTTTATAAAACTGATTGAGAAAGGGAGACCTATGGAGTTTCTTGCTCGTTCTTCGCCATAGAAATCTACACTTATTTTGTTGTGGACTATAGGTATGCATCATAAATACAGGTCTTAAATAATTAAAATAAGTTCAGCTATGTCCCACCGTTGAGGCATACAATAATAAAATAGAAATCAGTATTTAAAACACAATTAGTCATACTAGTCTCGATAGATTATTAAAATATTCCAAATATAAAAATAGAATTGTCTTTCCAACTGCGTTTCAATAATATTCTCCACTTGGGAACCTTTCCATCCTAATGGCCATTGGTTCTTCATTATAAATAATATATAACTAATTTAAAACATTACAATAATTAATTTATAACATGGCTCAACTGGAGTTATACCAAGGCCTCACAGAAAACCGACGTGAAACAACGCTTGTGTTGTGTGAGTGATGTTACCTGAGGTCCAATTACATCCCTTCCTAATCCCTGCTAACTCCCAACAGGCCAGCAAAACACTTAATGCCTCTGGTGTTTCTGGTGTCAATGAGCGACGGCGATTGCGTACCATCAAGTGATCTGTTTACTTGTTTACCGGGTTAATCGGATATTTTCGAACCTTGCTTTTTATCTCACGGAAAGTGGGCGAAGCTACTGGCAAAAGGAAGAGGAAGGTTCAGTATATGATAATTAAAATCTTTCTTCGCCTTTGAATATCTGTATACTTCGAAACAAGAGCAGTAGAGCACATTCAGTTAGATTGGTTGGTTTATTTGTTTCGATTACTTTAAATGTCAAGCACACTCATACTAAGGGTACTGCAAATATTATCAGGCATATCTATCATAATAGGGTCAATAGGCATAAAACAAATACATTATACTTAAAAAAGATAATTTATTATAATTATAACATAATTAAAATAAGTACTTATTAACTAAAATTATGGCAAATTAACTTTAAATATTATTAAATAAATTAAACGTTTTGAGATGGCGTCGATGAGTTTATCATTTGTCCTTTTGTTTTAAAAGGTTACATGATAAAATTGTGTTTTATTTTATTTTTAATTTATACAGTCCTTCGCCCCCTTATCTGACAGCACATGAACAGGCCGAAGATGACACAGATGCACTGGAAAAGATAAAAAATATATAATTAATACCATGTACCAATAGTTAGTGCTTACTACCTAATACCTAATATATGGCATTTAGATTCTCACCCTATTTAGGCTACTATAAAGAGCTTGAAAAGTATCTGCCACGGCTTTAATCAGGGGTAGTGTTTAAAGCCGTGGCAGATAATTAGAACACCTTATTATTTAGACTACTTCAAAAAGTTAAATATTAGAATTTTTTCCTGACCGTTTAAAAATGCATAATTTCAAAAGCAAAAATCATAACGTGAAACATCTACTTTTTCGTGCGGAGATTCGGACTTGCGATAAGTTGCCACCCACTTACTGCGCCAATTGACAACTCCGTCAGTTTCCCATGAAAAATTTAAGATGAAGCAGAAAATTCCGGCTAACCCGATCGCCAAAAGCGGTGTTTAGGAGCCATCATGCAACTCATAACATAACTGGTGAAGGCATTACATTTAGTATTAGCTAACCTTGCAGACTTCGTACCACCTTCAAAGTTTTTTCTCGTATTTTATACATTTCCTGGACTTCCATTAATAATTCAAGACTTCTTCTTTCATTAATCAATTTGGTCTCTAGCTGTTCTCCAGTTTCAGCGAGACTAACGAACAACAATTGATTTTTATATAATAGAGATGTAGCACTGATGCCCGATCTCTATTAAATATGCAGTCCCTTAAGAAACCACGCAGACGACCTTAACCCGCTAGGTTGTCTGGGGCTCCGATTCGAACTAGGACTAGGAACGGGGTGGTGTTTAGTCAGCAAGAGTATATAAAACTCTCTCTCGACTCATCCAAGACAGGAGATGTTACTTGATGATCTTCAAGTCTTATAATAAAGTCGCATGATGTGAAACAGTGAGAAATAAGTTATGTAGTGTTATTATATATAACATAACTATCATTCAATATATTTACGGTTACATAATTAACTCAGCTTCGTTTATCTCCGTATTAAATTTCATCGCGAACGGTCCAGCGGTTTATGCGTGAAAGCGTGACAGACTGACAAACTGTTATTTTTACAGTTATGTTAAAATGTTTCGTGCGGACGTTTTTAGTTGTTACGTTTTTATGAATTATGGATTCTTTAAAAATATTGTTCATAGTTATAGAATGTTCATGACCTTTGTAAGGCTTGCGAGATGCCGAAGCCTTTTTCCACCAGGGATGTGCTATGCTACGTCGCTGTGGATGCGTTCGGCTTCCACCAACCATATTCATTAGTACACATAGCTTAGCACTGGCGGAAATGGACTTAGCTAAGCTATGTTTTATATGGAAAGATGCGTGCTAGGGATGTGTGCTATAGATGGCTTCGAAAATATTGCTACATCATATTCTCGAGCTGATTTTCCTACTAACTACTACGTAACTGTTTGACGACGATCTCGACACTCGCCGCCTCGTGTGTCGCGGAATACTGCTGAACGAGTCTCTAGCATTGCTTGAAACTAGTCGAGTTCCTCGTCGAACAGTTACGTGACTCAGCCGAAGAACATTATAATTAACTAGCTGCTTCCGCGCGGTTTCATCCGCTCTGCTTGGTTCCTATTGATCATAGCAAGATGTATTATAACCTATAACCTTCCTCGATAAATGGACTATCCAACACAAAAAGAATTATCCAAATCGGGCCAGTAGTTCTGGAGATTAGCGCGTTCAAACAAACAAACTCTTCAGCTTTATAATATTAGTATAGTATGTATAGATAAAAAAAAAGATGAATAGAGAACTCACTTCGACAATGATGACCACGACCAAGACTCCTCCGATAGCTTCCCCAAAGGTGTCGAAGTAGTCGCTCAGCTTGTCAGTGCAGCCTCCAAACGCGTTGGTGCTGTCACACTGCAACGGAGTCTCCGCTTCCGGATGGGGGCAGCAAGACACTGGGATTGGGCGACCTGCTGCTACATACGAGGAGGTACCGTTTGTACCGCAACATTGGAACTGAAATTTAAAAGGAGCATGGTTAATAGGTATTCATAGTTCAGTAAACACGGTTTAAGGCATTAACCGCCGAGAAAAAACTGTTGAAGGCAAATCTTCCGCTAAGTGGTCAACAGTGTGCGGGTCTGCGGGCGGGGAATAAGGGTAGCTCGCCGCCCGACCAGATCCAATCCTGTACGTGAGGCGCGTCGCGTTCCGCGCGCGCCTCAAAGAGTCATCAAACCACCACAGATGGGGCCCAGTAGGACTGATGCCTGATCCGGAGCCGCGGACTACCTAGCGGGTTACCGGGGCTCCGGCTCGAAAAGCAGGAGTAGGAACGGGGTGGTGTTTAGTCAGTAAGAGTCTGACACTCCCTCTTGCCTCACACAAGACAGAAAAAGCCATTGAATGACTTTCCCCCTTCAAAAAAAAGGGCCGGCAATACATTTATAACTTGTAACGCCTCTTCTGCTCTGCTCATAAGTATCGCTCATTGCTTACCATCAGGAGATCAGGGGCCTTAGTCTGCTATTACAATTGTGTCAGAATGGTCGATCACTGAGCAGTGCAAGAGGGATGGAGCTATACAACCTACATAGCTCCGTCTCTCTTGCACTGCTCAATGATCGACCATTCTGACACGATTGTAATAGCAGACTAAGGCCCCTGCATGCTCGTTTAATAACAAATACTAACCAGCATCTCCAACCCATTGAAAACTGGATCCAGATCCCTATTCTTGAACGCAGTGTCCAGCCATTTCGATATGGTATCCATGGTATGTCCCAGGAATGAGAATATCACCACTGTGATATAGATCTTCAGGGCTGCCAGTATCGCCATGCAGGCTGCGTACTGGAAACAGAAGGTATTTCGTTATAGAGACGGCATATCAACCAATTCTAAGGAATGTTTTCTGTTAATAAGCTCCTACATAACACGTTTCACGTCAATATTTTAAAATTATAAGGTACTAGCAAACCCGGCGAACTCCGTTTCACCACTAATAATTTTCCCTGTTTACCTGCTATTCTCTTGAATTTTTCCAAACTTTTCTTTGCTATAAACCTCACGGAGCCCGAGACCTTTCCAACGAATGCAAAACCGCGGAAATCGGTTCGTGCGTTCTGGAGTTATAGCGTCAGGAAGGAAAATCCGACTTATTTTTATATAACTATTAGAAATAACTATCTTGTATATCTACTCTCACAAAAAACACTAAAACAAACAGGTCACGGTCTCTTTTAAAGTCTAAACAACTCGTATCGTCACGCCTTTTATCCCCGAAGGGAAGCAGAGGTGCACATCAGGGCACTCAATGCCATTGTACAGTGTACACCCACTTTTCAGCATTAGTGTTATAATTTACTAGCTACTTCCGCGCGGTTTCACCCGCTCTGCTTAGCTCCTATTGGTCATAGCGTGATGTTTTATAGCCTATAGCCTTCCTCGATAAATGCACTATTCAACACAAAAAGAATTATTCAAATCGGACCAATAGTTCCGGAGATTAGCGCGTTCAAACAAACAAACAAACAAACAAACTCTTCAGCTTTATAATATTAGTATAGATAGTATAGATTTCCATGCGTTGCGTTGCATTCGTCTATTTCAAAATTAACGATATTTAGCAGTGTTAAAATGTATCTTAACAGCTATCTTTACCACAGCATTTAAACCGTTCTGTTCCGCCTCTAATTCGAGCTATATGCATGTCGAATTTCATCACAATCGGGTTAGCGGTTTGCGCGTGGGAGCGTACCAAACTAACAGATTAATTAATTAATTATTATTAAATGCTGTACTTGTATTTTGGATTTGTATTCTAATGTCCGTCGGATTGTTGATTAAAATAAAACATTAGACACGTATTTTTTATTTTCTTACGGAAACAAATACTTTCGAAGATATATTGCTAGGCTTCTAGGTACATTTTATACGTAGAATAGACGTATTTTCTCCCACTCCTAAACTTTGATTCGTTTTATCTAAGTATAATCATACATCACATCTTAAATGACAAAATAAAAAAATACGTGTCTAATATTTTTGCATTACCTAACTGACGGACTAATTAGATTTCTAATTTTCATACCCGTCATTATCCTTATTATGGCTTTATTAAGTGGTGATCTATAAACGAAAGTTATCTTTTGGTATTTTCTAAGTCGAGCAAAGTGTTATTGGCTTTTAAAGTCCGGCTTTTGAGTTCCGTATACAAATTCCCCTATGATTGCAATCTTAATGCTGACATAATTGGTATTACTTTTTGATTAAAAGATAGCTAAGTATGTGTTATCACCAATAATCTTTAATTAAGACTGTAAATGACTTTACAAAACTAATTAACAATGATTTCATGTTTTTGTAATTAAAAGTGGCTTTATAAAGGTCTTATGTGATACCAGTAAGTCTACAGCTAGTCTCAGGGATAAAACGCTCTATACATACATACATACATATCGTCCCGCCTCTAATCCCTGAAGAGGTAGGCAGAGATGCACACTATATCACGTAATGCCACTGTACAATGTACACCCACTTTTTCACAATTTATGTTGTAAGTACCATATAATAGGTGGTGAGCCTATTGTCATATGCATAAAGCGCTCCATAATTTCTAAGAAATAATTTAATTTCTTTAATATAAGAGGGTCGGAATTGTGTCCAGTATATGGCTATAGACTCATCCCTTATTACATGGGACTTATAACACAAATGGTGAAAAGTGTGTGTACATTGTATAGCGGCATTACGTGTCGTAATGTGCACCTCTGCCTACCCCTTCGGTTTTGGGATAAAAAGCGTGACGTTGACGTCGCATAATTGAGCGTCTGACGACGATAGTGATGTACAGTACTCTCAACGGATCTTGGCAGGTCTGAAATACGTGCAGAAGGCTCCACAATAAGTGTAAAGGGTCAATTGTATTTAGAAATGGTCAATCTCTAGCCTAGATCGCCGCCCCCGCACCTCGCATCATGCCACCATTTGATTCTAAAAAATACTTATTGCGCAGCTTTCTGCACGTAGTTCAGACCTGCCAAGATGAGTCGAGAGTACTGTACAGGACTTAACTCGTAACTAGCGCCACCTACTGAACGCAAATCGACGTCTGATATGGAAATAGGGATGATGACGGGGTATGAAAGTAAAAAATCTAAATAGTTGGTCAGTTAGGTAATGAAAAATTATTTATTTTGTCATATAAGATAACAATACTTAGGTAAAATTAATCAATGTCTAGGAGTTGTACTTATTATTCTGTGGTAGGGGCATTACGTATAAAATATACTTAAAAGTGATGGCATGTGATATTTCACATCGATATATCTTCGAAAGTATTTGTTTCCGTAAGAAAATAATGAATACGTGTGTAATGTTTTAAAATAATCTACAAGACGGACATTAAAATAATCATCTACATTATTGGGTAACGAAAAATTTCTAACATCAAATTTTATAGGTATCAAAAGCGGGAAAATATTTTTAGATATAAAATACACAGTATTCCTGAATGTTATCAACTGATAAGTTTAACTGTTTATTTACTCAGTGCTTTCGAGTAAGCCTTATCGCAATAGATAATGGTAATCTCCAAATATCGACTAATGTAGAAGGTTTTGTATTTGTGATTCATTCTTGTACTCATTGGTACATTGTAAACCAAGTTTCAATTGAAACTAGGTACACAAGTACGTGTGTCGCCTGCACAGTCAACCTCGCTACATCATTGTTGACTGGACATCTACACTACATGAGCTGCTGTTTACATGTGAACATTAGCTCATGACGATACCTAAGTACGTGTGTCGCCTGGACAGTCAACCTCGCTACATCCTTGTTGACTGGACATCTACACTACATGAGCTGCTGTTTACATGTGAACATTAGCTCATGACGATACCTAAGTACGTGTGTCGCCTGGACAGTCAACCTCGCTACATCCTTGTTGACTGGACATCTACACTACATGAGCTGCTGTTTACATGTGAACATTAGCTCATGACGATACCTAAGTACGTGTGTCGCCTGGACAGTCAACCTCGCTACATCCTTGTTGACTGGACATCTACACTACATGAGCTGCTGTTTACATGTGAACATTAGCTCATGACGATTCCTAAGTACGTGTGTCGCCTGGACAGTCAACCTCGCTACATCCTTGTTGACTGGACATCTACACTACATGAGCTGCTGTTTACATGTGAACATTAGCTCATGACGATACCTAAGTACGTGTGTCGCCTGGACAGTCAACCTCGCTACATCCTTGTTGACTGGACATCTACACTACATGAGCTGCTGTTTACATGTGAACATTAGCTCATGACGATACCTAAGTACGTGTGTCGCCTGGACAGTCAACCTCGCTACATCCTTGTTGACTGGACATCTACACTACATGAGCTGCTGTTTACATGTGAACATTAGCTCATGACGATACCTAAGTACGTGTGTCGCCTGGACAGTCAACCTCGCTACATCCTTGTTGACTGGACATCTACACTACATGAGCTGCTGTTTACATGTGAACATTAGCTCATGACGATACCTAAGTACGTGTGTCGCCTGGACAGTCAACCTACATGAATCACTGTTTATCTGTAAATAGCTCTTGACAGGCATTGAGTACATATGTCACTTGGATTGAAGAATGTACTTTACGTACTTGTTGACTGGACATTGAGACCTCTCGATGAGAGCCTATCTGCGTTATGGAATTTCAATAGGTCTGCTTGACCGGGGAAGTATCATTTAAGTGTGGGAGAGCCATGCTTCGGCACGAATGGGCCGGCTCGACCGGAGTGATACCACGACCACGTTAACGTATGTCCATGATTCCCTAATCCTCAACAACCCTTTAATTCCTAACCCCAAAAGGTCGGCAACGCACTTGTAACGCCTATGGTGTTTCACGTGTCCATGGGCGGCGGCGAATGCTTACCGTCAATGCCCAATCCACTATTTGATATTAATAGCACCATAGATTTTTTGCAAAACTTTTAATAGTGAAATTAAACAGATTCCTATATGGTCGACAACGCGTTTGTAATACCTCTCATTTATGTTATAAATCCCGTGTAATAAGTGGTGAGCCTATTGTCATATACCGGGCACATTTACAGGCTCCGTGCCACTATTGAGAAAATTCCGAATAACCGAAAAAAACGCATTAATACTTTGCTCGACCTCGGAGTCGAAACCAAGATCTCTTGCCCGCAATCGCAGTTGCAACCACTCGGCCAACAAGGCAGTCAGGTGGGCAGGTTATTTAAAGCATTAACCGCCGAAAGAAAACTGTTGAAGGCAAATTCTCCGCTAAGTGTTTAACGTGTCCACCCACTTTCAAAATATTGTTTCAAAAACATAATATAGTAACTTACGAAACCCAGCATGCACTTGGACTCCCTGATGGCGCCGCAGCAAGCGCAGAACGCTATCACGAAGACGATGCATCCTAGCACGATGACGGAGATGGTCAGGACCCTGATGTCAATGATCTGGTAGAAGTCATTCAGGTTGACGTGCACTGCTGTTCCCAGGCCGATGATTGCTAGACCGGCGAGCTGGAAATGGAAAAAGTTAGAAGTTAGAATTGTGTACTAAAAATGCCTGGTGTAGAATGCACGGTTAGTGCGGTGGCTGGGTAACTGGCTGCCGCGCTACGGGTAGCGGGTTCGATTCCCGCACGGAGCAACTCTTTGTGTGATCCACAAATTGTTGTTTCGGGTCTGGGTGTCATGTGTATGTGAACTTGTATGTTTGTAAACGCACCCACGACACAGGAGAAAATACTAATGTGGGGCAACGTTTTTTTAAAATGAAAAAAAAATGAAAAAAATAAAAGAATAAAGGTAGGGGACGTTCAAAGGGCTATTGCATAAGAACTAAATGAGAAGTAGTTTTTACCAATAATGTACCTAGATGAATCACACATTTATGTTACTTTGCGTTATGTATGGTTTCAAAAGTGGGGAGAGCCATGCTTCGGCACGAACGGGACGGCTCGACCGGAGTAATACCACGGCCGAGCAGAAAACCGACGTGAAACAATGCTTGCGTTGTATGAATGAGGTTACCGACGGCCCAATTATCCCCTTTTCTTAATCTTCCCAATTCCGATTCTCCAACAATCCTTAAATTCGTAACCCTCAAAAGCTCGGCAACGCACTTGTAACGCCTCTGGTGTTTCAAGTGTCCATGGGCGGCGGCGATTGCTTACCATCAGGTTATCAGTCTGCTCGTTTACTGGCTTATACCATAAAAAATATGAAAAAACAAATGTATCTTGAAATTCTCTTTTGAAACGTCCATAGGTACAGCTATGTGGTCGATCCAAAGTAGAAGATTTGTACGCAAAAGAAGAAGTAAGAAACCTACCAATAACATGAAATCACATAAACACCTTCCCTTACACCCATGGCCCACACAAATTGCACCGCCTCCATACATTTTAAACGAACTTTAGTAACTTGTATAATGCTTATACGTCCGCGCTTGACGACGGTCAGCGAAGAACTGACTTTATTGGAGAATAAGTGAATCTGAAGAAGGTGCTTAAAAAAACTATCTACTATCAAAGTACTTTCAATTTTCAAATGAATTTCAATGTTCCTAGAAACCTTAACAATGACTCGAGTCACAAATGTATGATGCAGCTACATAGCTTAGTATTAAAGGCTACATAGTTTCACAACTTAGCTATCACGTCTTCGTAGCTTGGCTATACAGCACATTTCTGGTAGAAAAGCATCTTAACACCAACATCCGATTTATAAAAAAATATCGGAAGAGAAGTAGATCTTACAAAGTTAGATTAGATGTCTATACTAGACTAAAATGATCATGAAGGCGGATGGAGAATTCGGAGCTGCGGACAACCTAACGGGTTTACCGGGGCTCCGGCTCGAAGCGGGAGTAAGAACGGGGTGGTGTTTTATCAGTAAAAGTCTGACACTCTAGCTTCGCCCAGAGCGGGAGGAGTCTTGAATGATTCTGCCCTCTTATGAAGAATAATTAAAAATGAAAAGACCATTTCTCAGAAACAAAAAATAGAAAATTATGCCAGTAGAGAGACCTATTGCCAGCAGTAGGTGAATCTGGGCTGACATATTTTTTTTTATATTGGTAATAGGTAGGCGTTTTTGCACTATCTCGCCTGGTGGTAAGCAATGATGCGGCCTACAAGCACGCCTACATAAACAACCTGTTCACTTAAGACTTGAAGATACGACATTAAATGTGGGAGAGCCATGCTTCGGCATGAATGGGCCGGCTCGACTGGAGTGATACCACGGCCGAGCAGAAAACCGAAGTGAAACAACGCTTGCGTTGTATGAGTGAGGTTACCGGAGGCCCAATTACTCTCCTCCCCAATCTTTCCAATCCCCGATTCCCCAACAACTCTTAAATTCCTAACCCCCAAAAGGCCGGCAACGCACTTGTAACGTCTCTGGTGTTTTATGGACGGCGGCAATTGCTTACCATCAGGTGATCCGATAGCACGTTTACCCGCTTATACCATAAAAAGAACACTGTAATAATGATGTAGAGGCTAAACGTAAAACGGGACAAGCCCGCCACAATCTCCCATACCGTTGCAACTCCTGTAAGCCAGGATCTACAGTAGATATAACCATGAAAACACCAAACTAAACATAATATAAATGACAAACAAACTTACAGCAAAAACGATGTTGACTATAATCAACACATATTTGACGATAAATTCCGCTAGGCAGCACATCCTGACTTCGTTCACTTTTCTACGCAAAAACGTTTGAGTCTGGTCGCTTTGATCCATTTACTAACAATTTATTTAACGTCGTACCACTATAAGTGGGCAGATTAGATATATTGATAAAATACATGATATGGCATGATAAAAGATATCGCACAACCGAAAGTAATGTTGGACGATATAGGTTTTTATTCCGACTTTGTTCATGTGGAATTCTCAGGGCATTTTATTGGGTCCGATGTATTTTCGCAATGTTTATTTGATCTGTGTACCGATGTTTTATCTATCAAAAATGGTTCAAAAGAGTAGATAGGTGAAATCTTCTCTACTAAGAAACATAGCTTAGCTGAGTCCATTTTCACCAGTGCTAAGTTATGTTAAGTAATGAATATGTTTGGTGGAAGCCAAACAACTGTGCGCTTCTCGCGAAACTTTCTGCCTCGCACAGCAAAACTGTGGAATGAGCTGTCGTCAGCGGTATTGCCGGACCGATACGACCTTCAAGAAAAGCATACGCCTTTTTAAAAGGCCGGCAACGCACCTGTTAGTACTCTGGTGTTGCGGGTGTCCATGGGCGGCGCTGATCGCTTACCATCAGGTGACTCGTTTGCTAGTTTGCCACCTTTTCCATAAAAAAAAAGAAAAAAGAAACGCATACACAGCAACGTAGCTTAGCACATCTCTGGTGGAAAAGCACCATTAATGTTTAGTTTATCGCGTTCATACCGACAGACTCGAAAAGAGATTTATTTTTGTTACTTATGAGCCGGTAAGGATATTCGGATTTTAGGAGTGTGTATGCGTACTGTGTAACCGTAGACCCAATGTTGTCTGGAGCTGCGGACTACCTAGCGGGTTTACCGGGGCTCCGGCTCGAAAAGCAGGAGTAGGAACGGGGTGGTTTTTAGTCAGTAAGAGTCTGACACTCCCTCTCGCCTCGCCCAAGGCGATATAAGTCATTGGATGATTTTAACCCCTTAAAAAAGACACATTATTGAAAATACACGTCTTTTATGAAAAATCTTGTACTAGATACATTGGTGATTTTAAACTTCCAATTAGAAGTTATGAATCCAGTTTTCCTCGCGATGTTTTCGTTCACCGTATGCCATTCATAAAAACCGTTTATAAATAGTCTGAAATGTGAAATTACGTTGAAGTTTTTTGCTTTGTACGTCATCTACCTGACCTTTCTTCGGTCAGGTCGCTTATTCGTCATAAACAAATAAAATCTTCGTATTTTTATGGTATACGCCGGTAAACGAGCAGACGGATCACCTGATGGTAAGCAATCGCCGCCGCCCATGGACACCTGAAACACCAGAGGCATTACAAGTGCGTTACCGGCCTTTTGGGTGTTAGGAATTTAAGGGTTGTTGGGGAATCGGGGATTAGTAGGCGTCGCATGTAGGCATTGCCGATGATGCGGTCCGTACGATGCGGATCAGTGGACGCAGTTGTATGAGTTTCTATACAAGACAAACTAAAATCCGTTGCGTGCGATGCGTACGATGCGGGCCTGTGGACGCTTATCTCAAAGTGGAAACATGATTATGTTATATGAATTAACGAAGTTATTTTAGGTTCTTATCATTTTGGAAAAGCCCGCAGCCAGATCAATAAAGCATATAATAAATATATGACTCACATACACGAGCGACGCTGACTCAATCGCTATCAGTTACTTTATAATTACAAAAACATTATCAATTTATAACAATTATAAAATAATAAGTTCCGTACATTATTCTACCCATCCTTGTTAACACATCTACACTACATGAGCTTTTTTTTTAAGGGGGAAAATCATCCAATGACTTCTCTTCTCTTCGAGAGGGAGTGTCAGACTCTTACTGACTAACCACCCCGTTCCTACTGGGAGTCTGGGATGCCGTCTCCTTCTTCTGCAAAGCAGTCATGCTAGCTAAGAAGAAAGCGGGGCGCGTGAGGGAACGAACTTCTTCACGCCCCAGCCGTCGCGAGAGACACTCCGGGCGTTGGGGATCACGCGACGATCTCCGGCCACCGTAAGTGCGGATCTGCGGAGGGCAAGCTTAGCTTGCCGCCCAACCAAAACCAGACCCGAACGTGCGGCGCATCGCGTTCCGCGTGTGCCTCAAAGGGCCATTAGACCACCACAGATGGGGCCCAGTATGGCTGATGCCTGATCCGGAGCTGCGGACTACCTAGCGGGTTTACCGGGGCTCCGGCTAGAAAAGCAGGAGTAGGAACGGGTTGGTTTTTAGTCAGTAAGAGTCTGACACTCTCTCTCGCCTCGCCCAAGGCGGGAGAAGAATTTGGATGATGTGCCCCCTTAAAAAAAGCATGTGTGGTCATTAGATAATTTTCTCCCCTTAAAAAAAGAAACCATTGCATCGTGCGTGCACATCTCATAACAAAGTGCTCGTATGATTCCTTAACTAACTAAAATATCAATGTTTGCTAAACACGGATTATTGATACCAATGATAATACTATAATATTACACCTTTTCCTCATTCATGTAGGTATATTTGGACCAAAATTGTATGGTATTATCTAACTTACACGGAATTTGATAACAGCTATCACACGTTACGTGAACAATAGCTGAATGTAATTACATCAATAATAAATTGTGTGGGAGAGCCATGCTTCGGCACGAATGGGCCGGCTCGACCGGAGTGATACCATGGCCTAACAGAAAACCAACGTGAAACAACGCTTGCGTTGTGTTTCGTTGTGTGAGTGAGGTTACCGGAGGCCCAATTCCCCCCTTCCCAATCTTCCCAATTCCCGATTCCCCAACAACCCTTAAATTCTCAAGCCCAAAAGGCCGGCAACGCACTTGTAACGCCTCTGGTCTTTCAAGTGTCCATGGGCGGCGGCGATTGCTTACCATCAGGTGATACGTCTACTTGTTTACCGTCGTGTTCCACAAAAAAAAAACAACCCTTAAATTCCTAACTCCCAAAAGGCTGGCAACGCACATTTAACGCCTCTGGTATTTCGGATGTCCATATACAACAAAATATTTCCTCTTGATAATATGTTTCTAGCTAGATCATATTATGTAGATTATGATGTGAATGAGTCAGTACAATGGAAACTTTAATTCATATCAAAAGTTTTTTCCAAGAAATTGTTAGATTGCGTTATCGATACACAATGCCGGTGAATGGTAATTTGTTTATCTTTATCTTTTCACCATCTCAACGACCTGTGATAGTCCACTGCTTTTTTGAAGGGGGCAAATCATCCAATGGTGGCTGACAGAAGTCGCACATAGACTTTCGACGAGCTAATCACATGTGAAGTGTACATGCGAATAAACATGGATAGACAATCCCAACGAACTACAGTTGGGCAGAAAGCCCGCCAGGCATGATCACCTCGCCTGGTCGGAGGATACTGCTTTTCTTAGGGAACTTTACTCTCTGTTCCCTAAACTACCAACAAAACGTATACGTATAGAGATTTACTCACTTGGTGTATGATAGATGTACATATGTTATACTTTCGTCACGTCTACCTGCTGAGCGTAGACTTCTTGTGGCTGAAATAATGAGGATGATTCTCCTTCTTCCTATTTTATACTAAGGCCGACTTCCTTCGAGGCTTTGAGGCCCGGCGGAGCGCCATCGCTTCATGGTGGATATCCCAACCACTCACACAACGAATCGGTTTTCTGTGAGGCTGTGGCATTCCGGTCGAGCCATTCCATTCCATTATACATAATAACATAACATAATATAAACACTAGAAGTAAAAACAAATATATTGTTCCCACTACTAGACTTAAGAAAATAAGTGGTTCGTTCAGATGTCAATGCATACGCTTTTACAATAAAATTCCCAGCGATATTCAAAGTTTGAGCCTGAATAAATTTAAAAATGTTATTAAAGAAAAACTGTATAGTAAAGCTTTTTATAAAATTAAAGACTACTTAGATGATAGTCAGGCTTGGGAGTGAGCCGCTATAATGTCCACACAGGTCATGTTGACATGTTTGTAACACAAGTTACATTTTTATACAATTTGACATGATATACATTAATATCATTCGATATTTTTTTGTTTTCACATATTATTTTTAAAATTGTTAGTTTGAGGACCGTGCGAGAGTTTGCCTAGTCATTTTACTTTTAGTTAATTATATTCTGACAGTGTGAGCATTTGTGTGGCCTACCCAAATGTTCTTTTGGTAGGTATTGTTCGTCGGATCATTCAGCAACAGCCGTCAGCTGAGCTGATTGTAAACTGACACATGCGTGCTGCCATCTGAACAGGTCCGCTCAAACTGCTGTGGTTCTTTCCTCAAAAGACCACTACAGAATAAACTTGCACGGTTCTCCGACATCTTTAATTGATTTTGTCTGGACTTTAAAAGAGACTATGACCTCTGAGTTTGTTTCGGCATTTCTTCTCAGAGTAGTCGGATAGGAAATGCCGGCCTCATCTAGCTATTTGAAATATTGACGTGTAAAAGTGTTATTTTATAATCTATTTACAGAAATAAATATCATTTATCATTTATCATTTATTCAAGCGTGGCTCTCCCACACTTAATTACTTGTTTTCTTATTTATAATTATAATTTATAATTAAGATTTCTATTCTTTGTTACAGCATAAAAACGGAACCTGAAGATGAGCCACAAACACCCTACGATCCTCCCACGCAGGAGCCTCCCAGCTTCGCCACGGGGGCTGTGGACCCACCACCAGACAACTCCTCACTGACTGAAACACAGAGCACCCTGCATCCTGCACCACAACCGAATGTGTTATATGTAAAGTCAGAACCGGATTGTGTAAGTTTATTTTTCATGATAACTGGAGGCCCCAATTACCCCCCTTCCTAATCCCTGATTCCCCAACAATTCTGAAATTCCTAATCCCCAAAAGGCCGGCAATGCACTTGTAAAGCTTCTGATGTTTCGGGTGTCTATGGGCGGTCTGCACCATCAGGTGATTCGTCTGCTCGTTTACCGGCTTATACCGTAGAAAAAACCTTGTAACAAGAAAAATCGTGCGTTAATCTTCTTTAAAGATCACCAACGCATTAGTAAAGGTACTTATAAAACTATACACCTTACCAGAGATGGCGAACTAACCAAGTTTACGTAACAACGTATAATTTTTTAAAGAAATGATTTTTTAATTTTAGGTTAATCCATTCGTGCTGAACTGGAGTCATTTGTGTAACTCAGAATCTTTAAAGTTGTTCTGAAAATAGCACCAGGACAGATTTTATGATCAATGACGGTGGCCAAAATATTGTGCTGATTGCCATCATTAGCATGTGTGCCAATGGTTCGCCACCCTTGCATATAACACACCCAGTGTATAAATCGAATGCCTCTGTGTGACTTTACACTATTTTGATTCCAGGAAGATGCCACGTCCCAGGAAGCGAACCTGCAGATAGCGGAAGACGGGCATCTATCAGACATACCGGAGCCAGAGGATCCGGTCTACGAAGGAACATCAGATCTGTCTGACTACCCCAGTTCGGATGACCTCGCTGAACTGAAGGCTACTACCTCACGAGTGGAGTATAAGAGTAATAAATTAATAAATACATTCTTTATTACCAGCTTAATGAATTATTATGTTATCGGCTTACTCACGTAATGTTTTGACGAGGAACTCGACTAGTTTCTAGCCATGATAGAGGCTCATAGTGCGCGCTTAGGCATACGAGCAGACGGATCACCTGATGGTAAGCAATCGACGCCGCTCATGGACACCCGCAACACTTTTCTATTGGGGGAACATCATCCAGTGATTTTTTTTATGAAACACCGCCGGTAAACGAGCATACTTATCACCTGATGGTAAGCAATCGCCGCCGCCCATGGACACTTGAAACACCAGAGGCATTACAAGTGCGTTGCCGGCTTTTTGGGGGTTAGGAATTTAAGGGTTGTTGGGGAAACGGGGATTGGGAAGATTGGGAAGGGGAATCGGGCCTCCGGTAACCTCACTCACACAACGAAACACAACGTTGTTTCGCGTCGGTTTTCGGTAAGGCCGTGGTATCACTCCGGTCGAGCCGGCCCATTCGTGCCGGAGCATGACACGTCCACACTTATTGGTTTACATGCACCCCTGTCTACAGTCATATGTCATGAATGTAATTTCGCAATATATGTGAGTGATACGATCAAGCATGTCCTTACTATCATTGTAGGTACAATCCAAAAGATATCTAATCAAAATATTTTAGCTTTAGTCATTCATTTGCGTACGAACCAACTGACTTATGTATGAATGAACTAGTTGATGCACGCAGCTTCGCGCGTGTAGATTTCGGACTTTGTCACTAATAGAAAATAGCCTAAATTACTCCTTAGTACATCAGCTACCTGTCAATCAAAATCCGGTCAAAATCGGTTCAGCCATTCCAGAGATTATCCCGAACAGGGACCGAAAGAAGCTGCGGACTACCTAGCGGGTTTACCGGGGCTCTGGTTCGAAAAGAAGGAGTAGGAACGGGGTGGTTTTTAGTCAATAGGAGTCTGACACTTCATCTCGCCTCCCCAAGGCGGGAGAACACTGTTGCAAGCGCCATGATCACGGATGAACAACCGTTATTTTATACATAGTTCATCCGTGATCATAGCGCTTGATCATTTTCTTTTCAGATATTATTCTTCTTAATCTAATTCCTCTTCTTCTTTCCAGAGTACTACGCAGTGAGTCCAGAAGGTCGCTTCATCTGCAGGATATGTCGCAAAACTTTCGCAAACAGCGGCAATGTAGTCCGCCACCTTTTACTGCACACGCGCAAAACGATGAAATGTCCCCAGTGTCCTGGACAGTTTCTCAACAAAATCAGACTAGACAGGCACATCTTTAAAAAGCACACACACACAGACCCAGACCTCAAAAGCTATGCATGCGACACCTGCCCAAAGAAGTTCAAATCCTCCTCAAACTTAATGCAACATAAAAAGACCCATTTAAAAGATAAACCGTTTAAATGCCCCAATTGTTCACACGCGTTCTCATTCCGCACTAATTTGAAGAAGCATCTTGATAGAAAAGACCGCTGTAAAGTTCAAACTAATGATCCGATTGTATGCACGGTCTGCGATAAGACCTTTGAAAAAGAATCCATGTTGAAATCTCACCTCAAAAAGCATGATACGGAACGCCCTTTTGCATGCGAAATTTGCAAAATGACCTTTAAATACAAAAACACCTTAATTCGACACATGATGCTGCATGAAGACAGCAGACCTTACTCCTGTCCGGTTTGCGGTAAAGGGTTTACGTGCTCCGGTCTTCTAAAACCCCATATGAGAGTTCATACTGGTGAAAAACCCTTTACATGTGAGATTTGCAAGAAGAAGTTTTCTCATAAACATAATATGCAACGTCACATGCTTGGGCATGAAAAAGTGAAGCATACCGTTTGTGATATATGCCATAAAGAATTTCCTAGGGAGAGTAGACTCAAATACCATATGAGAACACATATAAATGAGAAATATTTCCTCTGCCATGTGTGTCCTAAGAGATTTTCTCATAAACAGAATGTTTTGCGCCATTATACTAGAAAGCATCCTGGGCAGACCTATACGTGTAAAGATACTGATGCATCTATTGCTCTGAAGGTCTGGGACACTATCAAGAGTAAATATGGACCTGACGATGAAGCTGAAGTCATTATTAGTTGAAGAGGCTTTGTCTTTAGTCTGGGGTGTCTAATTCTAGTATTTTTATGGGCTGTTATAAGCGGAGGGAAGTGGAAGCGGCTAGTATTCTTCGTATCGTCACGCCTTTTTCGTCCCTGAATGGGTTGGTAGAGGTGCACATTACGGCACGTAATGCCTCTTCTTTTTTCGTGGGACAAGCCCGCCACAACCTCCCATACCGCTGCAACTCCTGTGCACCAGGATCTACAGTAGATACTACCATGCAAACACCGGAACACTGAAGTCCAACGTCACAGGGACATGAATGACTGTCTTGGATCCCGCAACGAAATAAATCAGAAGATATTATTAAGTGTTTGCATGGTTGTATCTACTGTAGATCCTGGTGTACAGGAGTTGCAGCGGTTTTGGTACGTTATGGAACATTGAAGTCGCGTTAGAGGTAATCCCAAATTATTGAATTTAATAATCATATGTAATTTGCAATTTGATCGAATACCAAACGCTTATATGTAAGATACGCATTTGATTTTAATTAAAATTTTGAACGCCGTACTCAGAGTCATTTAATGATTACTTAACCCAGTCCTTAGCAATTGTTGTAGGAACAAAATCGTTACTAAGGAATAGTTTAAGTAATCATTAAATGTCTCTGAGTATAGGAGTAAGAGGCTTTGTTGCTTATTGTAAATAACGCCATCTCTTATAAGTATTAGGAACTAATAATAAGTTTAAAAAATTTCGCAGTAGCAATATATACACCTAGTAATATATTGGCACATTTACGGTTTTCATAGTTTACCTAACTTGTTTAGTTTTAAGTTTACTGACCAATGAACCGTTGTTTTACGTGCGTGAGGGAGGAAACACTAATACAATAATAGTATAATGACACTTACGACCTCTCCCGATGAATATGGAAATAAATAGATTAATATGCACTTTTAAACACGTAAACCATATAAAGTCAATTTCGCATTTTTTTTCAGATGTGCCAATATATTACTAGGTGAGCGATATATGTAGATAATTATTATTAAAATCGTTTATTAATTTAGACTGAATACAAAAGTTTCTATTATGCAATAAAAATAATATCAGAATTAAACACAGTATTGTATAGTATTTTTGTTCTTAAGTATATTTATAATTAGTTCAAAATCGATGTGAAATGTTTAAAAAGAACTTGCAAAAGTATGACTTTGTTTTATGGTATAAGTCGGTAAACGAGCAGACGTATCATCTGATGGTAAGCAATCGCCGCCGCCCATGGACACTTGAAACACCAGAGGCGTTACAAGTGCGTTGCCGACCTTTTGGGGGTTAGATAACGCAAGCTGCAGCACAAACCGACGTGAAACAACGCTTGCGTTGTGTTTCGTTGTGTGAGTGAGGGTATCGGAGGCCCAATTAACTACCTCTCTTTCCAATCTTCCCAATCCCCGATTCCCCAACAACCCTTAAATTCCTAACCCCCAAAAAGCCGGGAACACACTTGTAACGCCTCTGGTGTTTCAAGTGTCCATGGGCGGCGGCGATTGCTTACCATCAAGTGATATGTCTGCTCGTTTACCGGCTTATACCATAAAAAAACAAACGTTGTTCTATACCTATGATTTGTTTGCAAACATTTCACATCGATTTTGGCTTAAGTATAATAGATTTAACTTTGAAAATGTTAATTTATAATTAGAAGGTTAATTAGTTAACTAATACAATAATTTAATTATGCAATATGTTATAATAAGTATAGAATATTTAAAAAATATGTAGTTAGGTTTAAAGTTATACCAAAGAAATAGAATTTAAATAAATAAAGTATTACCTATATAAGTTTTTAAACTGACATGGTCACTATCACTATAATTGGAATTTAAAACGGGATATTTAAATATCGGAAACTCATAAAAATTTAAAAACATGGTAAATATCCCGTTTTAAGTTCCAAAAAATTAATAGGTCTAAAGTATTACCTATACAAACGCAATTTTTTACTATGATTTTTGTGATCTCATTTTTTGTCTTATAAACTATGCAACTGATTTATTTTATTTTCAATTTAATTGACAATAACGGTTTACACACGTAAATTATTGAGGAAAGCTCTACTAGTTTCGATTTACGGCGGGACCCTTATTCATGAGCAGCGTTATTTTTATTTTTATTTTGTAGTCCGGAAACTATGCAATATGTAAAGGCTAAATAACATCACAAAGTACATTTTAGAGTATTTAGCTGACATTATCGGTAGTGTTTCTTATGCCCGTTTGCACCACCCCTAAACTATGTCTTAACTAAGAGTTACTTAGCGTGAGAGAGCACGTAAACACTACTTGTAGGTACTGTTATGTGTTACTTATAGGCTGGTGAAAACTATAATGTCGTAATAATCGTTACTTAAAATTAAAGAGAGAGTGGTGAATTTTCTCTGTAAACCACGGGCATTTTTTATCTATCTATATAATATCTCTAGTAAGCCAATCTACAGAGGGCTTAGTATGTGTTTCTTTTACATTTAACGATATCAAAACGAGAGCGCGATTAATGGACGGCCCCAAACGAGAGCGCGTTCAGCGTTCTGATTGGCCACCTTAATTTAAGCAACCAATCAGTGCGCCACACGCACTCTCGTTTGTGGTCGTCCATTAAACGCGTGCGGTTTTTTTAACGATTATTTACTCCTCTCCCCTCTTTTGGTGAGATTTTATAAAAATAAATACACGTGATATTTCATAAAGCCCCCGTCCCCTCTCGTGATTTTTTGTCGAACCCCCTCCCCCTAATTGAGTCTCACTTGATGTGAATTAATGGATGTCCCCTTTCGATCTCGTTAAACGTAAAGCCAACTCATACTAAGAGTACAGATTGGTAGATTCTGAAGCTGTGTATAAAAATTATGTAATTTAAGAATGTGACTTACCGCCGTACTCAGAGTCATTTAATGATTACTTAACCCAGTCCTTAGCAATTCCGGAGCTACGGACTACCTAGCGGGTTTACCGGGGCTCCGGCTCGAAAAGCAGGAGTAGGAACGGGGTGGTTTTTAGTCAGTAAGAGTCTGACACTCATTCTCGCCTCGCCTAAGGCGAGAGAAGTCATTGGATGATTTTCTCCCCTTTTTCGGAACAAAATCGTTACTAAGGAATAGTTTAAGTAATCATTAAATGTCTCTGAGTACGGCGGTTAATATAGTAATGTTTGTTGTTAATGATTTGTATTAAAGTTATGTAAGGAATTGCCTGTCTTGTTCTTATTTATTTCATGTCTGATTATTGTAATTATATGAGGAATAAAGTTGAAGCGTTTTGTGTGAATATGATACTGGTTTTATTTATTAATTTAACAGTACTGTAACCTTCATCATGGTATTGATCATCGGCTCCTTCGCCATTATAATTAACTCCTATACTATACTCTTTCTCTCTCTTCTTTCTTAATCCATTATTTAGAGTGCTTTTCAGAACACTAGATATATGCTATGTAGCTATGCTACGAAAATGTAATAGCTAAGTTATACAACTACCGTGACTGTTTCCACTGATACTAAGCTATGTAGTTATACTAGGAAGATACCCAGCTCGAGTATGCGATGTATTGATGGAAGCCATCAGAAAAACCACAGCACGCATCTTTCCGTATAAAAAAAAAACAGCTTAATTGAGTCCGTTTTAATCAGTGCTAAGCTATGTGTACAAATGAATATGATTGGTGGAAGCCAAACGCAGAATACCACATGATTATCATCAATGTCTTAGCTTAGCCTAATGAGTGGAACTAATACCTATTTCCAAAAAATGCCCTTTCTGTAAAAAAATATGTTCCAAATACCTTTTTCTTATTATTTTAACGTATGAATATCCTTATGGATAACTTTTGTCTTACGATGTCCGTCAGACAGCAGGTTATGTCGGATTCTTACCGACTAAAACCACACACTCCTTCCCTGAAAACAAGAGGGTCACTGAGTACTCGAGTGAACGAACTCACCAGTGACACTAATTGTCATTGTTACCGCGTCCTATCTTTCGGTGTTGATATTCTCCGGAGCTGCGCGACTACCTAGCGGATTTACCGACGCTCCGCCTTTATCAGGCAGGAGTTGGAACGGCCATCCTTTCTCCGTCATGTTCCAAATGCCTAGTCGCCCACATTAGAAGTCATTAGAGGATTTCCCTAGCTACCGACTTTACACAAAGGAGGATACCGAATCCTAGGTCCCACCTTTCTCAATAGCTATGTGTGAGGTACATCATTTTTTTAAAGGAGGAAAATCATTCAATTAAGTACTTCTCCCGCCTTGAGCGAAGCAAGAGGGAGTGTCAGACTCCTACTAACTAAACACCACCCGTTCTCACTCCTGCTTTTCTAGCCGGAGCCCCGGTAAACCAGTAGTCCGCAGCTCCGGATCAAGCGTCAGACTTACTGAAAGTCACCTATGGTCACTCTGACGCTTCGAAAAGCACGCACGGGTCTGGTATCCTTGCTCAGGAAAAATAGAAACCGGCAGATTGTTCCATTCCCTGGCTGTACGGATTAGGAACGTGGATTCGAACCATTTCGTTTGCACCCAAGTCCACTCTGTAGGGATGATAGTGGGCCGACTTTCTACTAGTCCTATGTTGAAAGGATAGCGATAGGATAAGGCCGAATAGATATGCTCTTGTGTCGGCCTTATAGTGTTTTTACCTCTTCCCTTTTTGCGAGAGTTTGTTTAGTCATTTCACTTTAAGTTAATTATATTCTGACAGTATGAGCAATTACGAGACCTACCCAAATGTTCTTTTGGCTGATATTGTTCGTCGGATCATTCAGTAACAACCATTAGCTGAGCTGATTGTACTGCCATCTGAACAGGTCCGCTCATACTGTTGTGGTTCTTTCCTCTAAAGACCACTACAGAATCAACTTGCACGGTTCTCTCACATTATCCTCTATTTCATTGTCTGGACTTTAAAAGAGACTATGACCTCTGAGTTTGTTTCGGCATTTCTTCTCAGAGCCTCATCTAGGTATTTGAAATATTGACGAGTTAAAGTGTTATTTTATAACCCACTTACAGAAATAAATATCATTTATCATTATAAGGCAGCGAACGAGCAGACGGATCACCTGATGGTAAGCAATCGTCGCGGTTGGAAATGAAATAAAACAAGTGAATAACAATTGGAATTATATTTTTTATGATCATATCACATAACACTTCAATCAAAATCAGAATAATACAATAGAACATAACGACTTTTATTTCCTTGAAGGGGTAGGCAGAGGTACTATATACAATGTAACATTCACTTTTCACAATTTATGTTATAAGTCCCATGTAATAGGGAGTGAATTATAATTGACAAATTAAGTTCAAAATTTAATTTGTGATTAAAATGTCTATTATTTTAAACACAATTAAAGTTCGTCGAGTGATTGCCGAACTGGAGGTCATGAGTTCGATTCCCGGATCGGTCTTTACGAATATCCTGTACGTAAATAGGAACAAGCAAGCCTCATTCCTTCACCGTTAATTTGAAATAGAAAGTATGTACTAGGTATCGAACCCAAGACATTTCGCAAAGCAATCGCACTAGTGAGTATTCTTAATTTTCTATAGTCAAAATTAAAAATAAAATAGTTGCCTTAAGGTAAGCGTCCACAGGCCCGCATCGTACGCATTCCGTATGACGTCATCGGTACGCATCGCATGTAGACATTGCCGATGATGCGGTCCGTACGATGCGGATCAGTGGACGCAGTTGTATGAGTTTCTATACAAGACAAACTTAAATCCGTTGCGTGCGATGCGTACGATGCGGGCCTGTGGACGCGTACCTTTAAAAAACAGAATTAACAAATCTCTTTCATAGCTTAAACAAAATTTTATTGATGTTCAAATTAGTCTTTTATAAAGTAAGTATTTATGTTTTAAACATAAATAAATAACATACATAACACACACATACAAGCAAATAATCCAATAAAATATACATACAAGAATAATTTCTCAACCCTTTGAAGAGACATTTTGACATAATATTTGAATTAGTCATACCTACTTATTTAATTAAAAACATTAATTCTACTACATACATAAACACAGCTGACATTTATACTCGATTTCTGAAAAACTGATCAATATAATATTACTTTAAATTTTTTATGGAATAGGCGGAAAGCGAGCAGATGGATCACCTGATGGTAAGCAATCGCCATCGCCCATGAACACTTGAAACACTAGTGTCGTTACCGGAAAAAAGTAGTAGTATACATTCTACTTTTTTAAGGGGGAAAATCATCCAATGACTTCGCCCGCCTTGGGCGAGGCGAGAGGGAGTGTCAGACTGAAGTTTTAGGAACAAAATCGTTATAAGTAAAGGAATAGTTTAAGTAATCATTAAATGTCTCTGAGTGTGGCAGTTACTGACTAAAAACCAGCCCGTCCTTACTCCTGCTTTTCGAGTCGGATCCCCGGTAAACCCGCTAGGTAGTCCGCAGCTACGGACTACATACACTTTTCACCAATAAGGCTACAGCCCACTAGATGGCACATATCTTGGTCCAGAGCTTGGTCTTCGTAAGTCAGCTTTACTTACATAGATCAGCTTTACAGAAATCGAGTTATTTTATATATTTAAATATCTAACATTGACCCTTCTTTCCGATATAAACATCACAATTCCGTTCCTTACAATGTCATATAATTATTATTAAAATCAAACATGCTATTGAAAATTAATGAAATAGGTACCTATATAGGGTGACCGGTAATTAGTGAACGATATTTAAACACGTGATTGTACTCATGATTACAAATAACTTTCCCAAAGAAACTTCTTTTAGTTTTCTTTTTACAGCCTACACAGCGTACGATTTAACACATTGAACGCCGTGGTGGTCACCGGTGACCGACGTTAGCGGAGGATTTGCCTTCAACAGTTTTCTATTGGCAGTCAAAGACTTAACTGTACAGTTAAATCGTAAGGAGTGTAGCATGCACTAGTCACATTTTAACATGTCGCTTAGTAAGTGGTCATAACCTGTCTACACCATTTTACTTAAAATATCATTGTTTATAACTTCTAAAGTTGGCACATCAAAGATATGTAGGTTCATATAGTAGTCACATTTTAACATGCTGCTTAGTACGTGCTTATAACCTGTACACAATATTATAACTTCTTAAATTGGCACATCAAATATATCTACTAAAGGTAAGCGTCCACAGGCCCGCATCGCACGCATTCCGTATGACGTCATCAGTACGCATCGCATGTAGACATTGCCGATGATGCGGTCCGTACGATGCGGATCAGTGGACGCAGTTGTATGAGTTTCTATACAAGACAAACTAAAATCCGTTGCGTGCGATGCGGGCCTGTGGACGCTTACCTTAAAACACATACTTGTAACATCAATGTATGTTTAATACATTATTTTACTAACAATTGAGTATTTTATTGACAAAAACATATTTTGGCAAAGTCTCATCAAGATTAATTCGCTTTTCAGTCACACTGAAAGGCATTTTTCTTAAGTATACATATATTTTTTTATACAACAACAAATTACATATATTTACTTCTACTATATACATAAATAGTATATTAGAATATACATAAAAATATATAAGGTGCTCTAAAAGTATCTGCCACGGCTTTAATGGGAGGTAGTGTTGTGTTTGAAGATTACAATAGTGAATGTAAATTATTGATTATGAGTAATTTATTTTTCATACAAAATATCTACATATGAGTTTGTTATGAAAGAGCTATCTCTTTCACTGTCTCTGTCGCTTCGTACGTATTTGTGAACCACTTTATGCAGAGTAGAGTCAATGTTCATTTAACTTCTTTATGTTCTCAAATTGAATTAACTGGTCCGGGGTACGAAATTTCTTCACTATTGTAATCTTCAAACACAACACTACCTCCCATTAAAGCCGTGGCAGATACTTTTAGGACACCTTATATAAATATTTTATCCTTTTTAAATATAATTTCAGACCCAAATACTCATTCCACCATACTTGAAGTCATTTAATGGTTACTTAACCCAGTCCTTAGCAATTGTTTTCGGAACAAAATCGTTATTAAGGAATAGTTTAAGTAATCATTAAATGTCTCTGAGTATGGCAGTTTATTTAGTAAATATTTTATACATTAAATATATAATATAATACAAATATAAATATGTATATGAAGATATTTTTTGTACAAGATTGACAGCTACAGTTTCTGATTGGTCGAACATTTTCTAATAGACAGTAGACAATTTGACAGTTAACATTTTAAAAACATTTGAATTTACAACATCGATATATTTTTTTAACATTTAATTTTTAATTAGCTATTACACTTAGGGGGCTGTTTTAAAATGTCTAACAGTAAATTTTAAAACTGACAATATTTTAAAGGTAAGCGTCTACAGGCCCGCATCGCACGCATCGGACGGATCGCATCAAACGGATTAATTTTTCAGACTGCGTCCACTGTATCGACAGCGATCGGATTGCCGACACGAGTATCAGCAATCGGATTGCCGATCCCACTTTCATTCGGATTTTTGGCATCGGCATTCCGTATGACGTCATCAGTACGCATCGCATGTAGGCATTGCCGATGATGCGGTCCGTACGATGCGGATCAGTGGACGCAGTTGTATGAGTTTCTATACAAGACAAACTAAAATCCGTTGCGTGCGATGCGTACGATGCGGGCCTGTTGACGCGTACCTTAAACAGGTACTAAATGACATACATATTTTAGAAAATATGTATTAAATAGAAACATTGATTTATTTCAAATATTTGTTATACATACATACAATAATTGCACCATTTTAGCTATAA
Organism: Spodoptera frugiperda; assembly: GCF_023101765.2. Classification (NCBI taxonomy): domain Eukaryota; kingdom Metazoa; phylum Arthropoda; class Insecta; order Lepidoptera; family Noctuidae; genus Spodoptera; species Spodoptera frugiperda. The sequence goes on along the minus strand of NC_064232.1, from coordinate 601,323 downwards.
AAACGAATTCACTTTGAATTTCTATGGGGGTATAAGTGACCGCCTCTATATTTAAGTACCATTAACAAATTAAACACCATAGGGGTATAAGCGGCCGATTTACCTTCAACAGATATTTGTTGGTAGTCAAAGTCTTAAATGAAAACATAAAATTTTTAAAAAGTATTTTTGAAAAAAACAATCATTTTTTCAATACAACAAATTATTTCTTGTCAAGTTCCAATACTATGTAGGTACTAATTAAATCTTAGAATAAAAAATCTGAGAATTAGTATTTTAAAAGGTCAATAACACATTAGATTACTTCACTGGTCAAATGGGTTTCGGGTTCGATTCCCGGATTTAGCACCCTTAAGGATTAAAAGGCGTTATGCCATAGTATGTATACGTAGTCCAAACAATTGACCAAGGAAGCTCTAATAACATTACGCCTTTTTCCCTCAGGGGGTAAGCAGAGGCACACAAAAAACCCTCTTTTCACCACTCATATGAGCAAAGAAAACTGTCAATTATATATATCTGACTGCACAGTTGCCGCGCAACGTGTAGCGGGTTCGATTCCCGTACGGAGCAACTCTTTGTGTGATCCACAAATTGTTGTTTCGGGTTTGTGTGTCATGTGTATGTGAACTTGTATGTTTGTAAACGCACCCACGATACAGGAGACAATCTTAGGGTCGATTTATATCAGCGCAGAGTCGAAGCGCATTGAACCGTCTTTCCAAAACTGCACATAACAAATTCAACCTTAACTCCACAGCGTAAGGGTAAATTTATACTAGCGCAGTGTCAAAGCGTTGTTCGCGCGCATTCGCGCGAATTAGGACGAATACGCGCGCCTTTTTAAAATCTCAGAAGTAATTTGTGCGTTACGCTGTGGAGTTAAGGTTGAATTTGTTATGTTCAGTTTTGGAAAGACGCTTCGATGCGTTTCGACTCTGCGCTAGTATAAATTGACCCTTAATGTGGGGCAACGTATTTTTTTAAAGAATATCAAAAAAAGATAGATTTTTTAAAAAAAACGTTGCCCCACATTAGTATTTCCTCCTGTGTCGTGGGTGTGTTTACAAACATACAAGTTCACATACACATGACACCCAGACCCGGAAACAACAATTTGTGGGTCACACAAAGAGTTGCTCCGTGCGGGAATCGAACCCGCTACCCGTTGCCCGACAGCCACCGCACCAACCGTGCAGTCAGATGACGAATGATCACCTACACAAAACAAAATTAAAACTAAAAACAACATTTAAAACATCTCACGACCCGTCTTCATCATCGAAAAAATCCTTCAACAGAAGTGGGGGATCTTGCCTGGGTACGAAATTACCAGAGTGGGGGTATTGAGGGTGCCACCAGTCGCAAACCAGGACCCTGACGACGGCATCCAGGATCAGCTCGTGTTCAGGAACTATGCCTTTGAAGGTATAGCAGGAGCTACTGAATCCAAGGTACAGGGTGTGATGGCGGTAGCCGTGTGATAGCGCCATGGTGACGGCTGATAGCGTCATGCCTTGTAGGGGGGGGATCCTGTCGAAGCCTTTGCATGTTACCTGGAAATTTTTTGAAGATTGTTTTAGTTTAAGCATTTTTTATGGAAATGAGCAGAACGTATTACCTGATGGTAAGCAATCGCCGTCGAGCCACGGACACTTGAAACACCAGAGGCGTTACAACAATCGGCTTAGATAGAGTGATTCAAGAGGAAGGATTTATGCGATGTATAATACATGCGTAATATATCACCATTGGTCGCTAGGTTCGCTATTATTTATAATAAAACATGGGCAAGCTTTAGTCTTCTTCTTAGTTTCAACATAAGTGTGAGCTCGCCATGCTTCGGTATGGGCCGGCTCGACCGGAGTGATCCCACGGTCGAGCAAAAACCGACGTGATACAACGCTTGCGTTGTGTTTCGTTAGTGAGTGAGGTTACCGGAGGCCCACTTACCCCCTTCCCAATCTTCCCGATCCCCGATTCCACAACAACCCTTAAATTCCCAACCCCCAAAAGGCCGGCAACGCACTTGTAACGCCTCTGGTGTTTTATGTGGCGGCGGCGATTGCTTACCATCAGGTGATCCGTCTGCCCGTTTACCAGCTTATACCATAAAAAAATACAATTACACCTACCATCAAAACCTGAGCCCCCTCCTCCGGATTAGCATCGATCCGTCCCATCTCTTCAATCAAATCTTCATCCACACTAATCCGTTTCTCATACATTTGTGGTCTTTTCAACTTAAAGTACACATTCCAATACGTAAGACCCCTATTATACCACACATTTACACACACCCAGCTCACAAGACGATTCGGAGGGATCTCCTTACGAACTATCCTATAATTCAACACATCATAAGTATGGTACAACGACCTTATAACCGTCTGCCTCAATCCATAGGACTTTAAACTCTCAAAACGCAGTTTTTCAGGCAATTTCGGATGATTTTCGCAATGCCGTTTGTATTGTAACATCCAAAAGGCTTTAGATTTGGTTACTAGGTAGGCTGATTTATTTATCCTTGCAAATGAGGCTATGTCTTCCGGTTTTATGTATTTTGAGAGGAGATAAAATATGATCTCTGGGTATTCTTTGCCCGGTCGGTTGTCTAAAGGCGGTTCTGTGTTTTTCTTTTTATTTTTGTATACTAGTGTTATTTGGCCGTCCTGAACTTCAGGCTCTACTTCGGAGTCTTCAGGTAATTCGTCCCAGTTTCGTTCCATGGCTGGGTCTATGATAGCTGGTTTTCTTATTTCTTTAACCGGTTTTGGTGCGTTCGCACAGTCGTTGAGGGTGAAATCTGGAAAGATTGGATTTATTTATGTATTTTTTCTTTTAATTATGAGTTTATTAAGACATTTATGAGCTAACTCCCATATAGCACAGAAGCGCTGAATAGTAGCTGAATTACTGTTCACAATGAAATCTTCAGCTGAATAAACCTACTGAATAAGAGCGTTAGAGGCGCCTACTCAGCTGATATAACTCTGATTTGGGCACAAATTAATCAGCTGTTAGCTGAATAATGTAGCTGGTTGCACTATATCAGCGTTATTTGGGCATTATTGAAGGTAACAGTCGCCCCAAGAGCTGAATAATGACCGATTATCAGGGTATATGTTACTTTTTATACACCACAAGGGCTGAATAATAGAGTACTTGTTCCTTGTTTATCACCACAAAATACACTCCAGGATATTAGCAACTCTTATATGGAGCTGACAATTCACAAGTGGCAAAATTGTGAATAATTTTCACCCTACTACTTATTATTTTGATATGTTTTGTATGAACCATTTTGTAAAGTGTTTATGGGCAAATATTTATCGGGAAGAAAAACTTTGTTTTTCCTCATGTGCATGAAATTCGAATGGGAAAGAAAGTTTACTGTCAAATGCTATATAATTATAGACGAATATTTTCACGCGCTCTCAAAATAGCTCTGCTTTCCTGAAAATTATAGTATTAAAAACGTTGATGATAATAAAAAATTAAGTCTATTTTTTTTCATTTGTAATTTGAGAATAAGCTGTAAAATGAAATCATTACGCTTTCTATTCAAATTCTTTTGAAATTTTTGTTAACTAAACAATAACCAATTGTTATTTATTATTTATACATAGGTTAGAATCTAAAAAATGGCAGACAAGCAATGTGTACCATTTTAATTAAAATTAAACGGCATGAGCTGTTGAGGTGTTCACTCGTGGTACATGAATCAGTGACGAGCTGTTACGAGTTGTTCTTGTGTTACAGAAGTCAGCTACAGATTCATGTAAAGCTTGATAGTGGGTAACCCATAGTGATCATGTAGGCTTTATAGAAGCTATTATACGATTGCGTGTAACAAGCTGATTAACATTACACAAGTTCCACTGTGTGCAGCAAAAGGCATTATATCTTTGTTATTTGAAGCCACAGAATAACTGATTACATCATAATAGCTCACGTGATCTTTCTTAAAATGCAAGTCGTCTAAGAGTTCAGTTGTGGTCTTCAATTCAGAATATAGCTTAGTTAAAGTCCACAAAAGTACTTCAAATTGCTTAAAGCTGTATAATACTGAACTTGTTACCTATATTAACGCTGCAAGCGTTGCAGCGGGGTCTCCGTGACGCGTAATAACGTTCTTATTCAGGTGGAAGCTCACTCTTCACCTATTGCAGGTCGAGTGTACTGTAATAACTCCTTATAAGTGCTAAAGTAACCGAAGTTATCTCGTGTGACATCTTATAATGCAGTTTTGTGCTACTTGGGCTACCTATGCTATACTTATAATGTCGTGTTAGCCCGGTGGTTTAACCCATTGCAGCACAAAGTTCCATAAATCGGACGCTAGAAAATTCTATATATTGTGAATAATTAATTAAATAATAAATAATTCAATTAAAATCAAAATAAGTGTTATATAAAACTTAATCCTGTAATGGGTTAAGACGTCCGCTTCTCATGCATGAGAGTGCGGGCTCGAAACCTACCAAAGGTCAATTCCAATGTTACTTTTTCCGAATTATATGTACTTTCTACGATTATTTAGATTTAGACACCACTGACAAACGGTGAAGGAAAACATCGTGAGGAAACCTGCGCTTATCATTTCTATTGTGCAAGCGTGGTGATTAATGCTCAAACCCTCAAACCTTCTCCGTGTGAGAAGAGGCCACTTATAGGCTGATAATGGATGCTTATAAATTAAATAAATTCAGCTGTTTTTCTACATTAAGCTAAAAAATCCTACAATACTAAAATATTTACACGTTTTATCCTGAAATTCAGTTTTAGTTTACGGCTCTTACCTTTAAGAATGGTAAAGCCCAGTTTATGGTATGTGGAAGCTAGAGGGCAGTAGTGTCGTCAGTCATTCATTCTCTTCTAAGATGACCAACCTATTAAAAATGGTTGACAAAGTTTGGTCATTTTGTCACAAACAATTTTCAACCTAACGTTTAAAGAAATAAGAGTGATAGTAAAAAGCGGAAGGAACATAAAATAAGTACCTATTAATAATTTTCACCTATTATAACTACAGTATGGAGATCACTCATATGATTTAAATGAAACTACAAGTATTACTAGTCCACAGAAACATAATACAGCTAAATATTTCAATGAAAACCGAACAAATTTACATTTTCAAACAAAAATAAAATAATTATATTAATCAAGTATTAAATTCTGTATGTTCCTTGATCACAGAAGAGCTGTAATGTTGTAGGTTGTCTAGGAATGTTACGGAACTGCGGCGCAGCTGTTGCAATGCCGTATTTGTAAACAGTGAACACTTTTTGGCTTACCTACTGGGCCTATTTCGCTCATTTTTTGTATATTGTCAGCCAAGATGATAACAAATATGTGGTTTAAATTAAGTCATAAGAGGTCTCCCTATATGGTGTGTTTCTTTATAATATTCTTTTTTTAAAAAAAACATTGGAGGATTTTCTCCTGTGTCGTGTGTGTGTTTACAAACATACAAGTTCATATACAAATGACACTCGGACCCAAAACAACAAATTGTGGATCACAGAAAAAGTTGCTCCGTGCGGGAATCAAACCCGCTACCCGTGGCGCGGCAGCCAGTTGCTCAGCCACAGCACCAACCGTGCAGTCTACTATTCTCTACAGGTCTCAACTTGTCGCGAACGGCTAATAGATGCATTGCCTTATCTTATGCAATCCTACTAAAATTATAAATGCAAAAGTTTCTATATATGTTTGTTACTCCTAAATTTCAAAACGGCTGAAGGGATCAAGATGAACTTTGAAACAAGGGTAGATTATGGCCTGGAATAATGCAAAGGAAGAATGCGGACGAAGCCACTGGCAGAAGTTACTTATATCAATAAATCAAGGTAATTAGGGAGGCATGACGGGCACTTGAGATTCTTTGACTGACTTTTAAAGTAATTTTTATTTGTATAATATGTGCTATTGTATTGTATTTTACAAAATATAGGAGATTAATACTTATAAGAAAGTACTATTGTCGATATCCAATTGGAAATTTCAATTACCTACATATTGTATTTTATTATATTTGAAATATTTGTATTTTAAAACTCGATTATAAGATGTGTATGCTAAATTTATAAACGTGGTCTCCGTCAGTATATGCTTAAATAACAACTAATCTAAGCTCAAAAAATAAAAATAAAAAATGCAAAGAAAAAATAACAAAAAAAAAACAGGTGTCACAGCTGGGCAAGCCAGTATGCGACTTGTTATTCAAAAAACAATCTTATTTACCTTGCAATACATTCTTTTTTCCTTTATTCTTAGACATTTCGCCAGATTTTCAAGGGGGTAACTTGTAAAAAATAAAAATTATACACTTTTGTAACAATTCACATGGTCGTTTCAACTTATGGACGTTTTCTTTTCTTTAGTTTATCATTATTAATGATTATTGTAAGAGGTTATGCCGTTTAAAACGCTATTTTAGCTAAAAACCTCAAATATTTACGAATTTCTCAACTTTTGAAATAAGTATGAGAATCTGACAACTTTGTTAATGTCAAAATAATCAAATCGATAAGGTTGGTGTTGTTAGATTAATTGTATAAAAACTACCAATTTTGGTAGGTTTTTGAACAAACTTTATTTTGTTAGGGAATGAAATTGCAAATGAATTTGAGTAAATATGTATTTATAAATTCTGATTAAAGGATTATATTGTTAAATAAACAGATAAGTTAGATTGATTTCTTTTATTTTATTATTTTCTGATTTTAGCTCACTTAATTGCAGCATTTACACAAAATCTTTAATATTTATATTGTGTTTTTATATAACTCTGCATGTCTCAGAGCTTCAACTTTAAAGTTATTTTCTACTAAAACCTGTTTTTTATACTTATTACAACCCCGTGTGGGGTTTTTCCTGGAAACTACCTCCAAGTATGTAGATTAGATTTTGCATAGATATCGTAGGTACTGCAGTGTATTGGTCCAATAGACATTTTACACGAAACAATTGTTAAGTAGGTACTTAACAATCTTCTTTAGACGTGATATAGATCGCCAATATCATTTTTGTAAACGTTCTTGCACCCTAAAAATTCCTTAGAAGTGATATAGATCGCCAATATCATTTTTTAAACGTTCTTGCACCCTAAAAATTGCTTCTGTGTCGTGTGTGCGTTTACAAACATACAAGTTCACATACACATGACACCCAAACCCAGAACAACAATTTGTGGATCACACAGAGTTGAATCAAACCTGCTACACGTTGCACGGTAGCTGGTAGCCCATAATGTCGACCATTTAAGTCAATCTATAGGTATAATATATAAAACTGTTTCGTTACTGAGTGAGTGATTGACTGAGTGACAGACAACACACAGCCGTAGCTATTGGACGTACTATTAGCTATTGGAATCTGAAAATTGGTATGTGTGTTCCTTGGGAAGTGTAAGGGAGCAGTAGAGGATTTCCCTTAATTCTTGCGGGAGCGGGAAAAACGAGAATCATCTATTTATGCGTACGAAGACGCTGGCAGAAATTAGTATTTGTCATAAACAACATAGTAAAAGGTAAAAAATAAAACGATCTTCATTAAAAATGACACATTTTTTATTTAATTTAAGTAATATAAGAGAAAATCGTCATAAGTACACGAAAAGCTTTCAATAAATATGAAATGTTGGTACAATTATATAATCTGTGTACAGCAATGCGAGGACACCCTATATAATGTCATTTGTGAACAGCTGCGGGAATAACAGCACCCTTTATATGGTTTATACAAAAGATAGCATTTTTTTATATTTTACCAGCGTTTTTAAAAGTTTTATTATATTTCAATGAATTGTAATTTAAAAATGTAATACTACATAGCTGCACTCGAGAATCAAACCTGTTACTTCTAACTAAAAAATCACGCTTACTATTTAAGGTAAGCGTCTACAGGCCCGCATTGCACGCATTCCGTATGACGTCATCAGTACGCATCGCATGTAGGCATTGCCGATGATACGGTCCGTACGATGCGGATCAGTGGACGCAGTTGTATGAGTTTCTATACAAGACAAACTAAAATCCGTTGCGTGCGAATTATAAAACTAATGCGACAATTGCTATTTACTTTTAAAAACGCTGTCTAAATATAAAAAAAAATATAGTTAAAAAGTTATAAAAAATCTTAGTTTATATAATATTTGTATATAAAAGTTTTATATTACTTACTATTGAACTAAGCACCTATGTATGTATAGCACAATATTTTATGTGAAAACTTAAAATTAAAAATTACAAAAATAATATTTTTTAAATTAAACTTTTTCTTTTATATTTAATATACATCATCTGGACGGATTTGTATTTGATAGTATATTATGTGAAGAAAAAATTTTAATTATTTTATCGTTAAAGGGTAGGCAGAGGTGTTCAAATATGAGGTACAATGTAACACCCATATTTCACCAGTTATGTTATAAGTCCCATGTAATAGAGCTGAGGACTACCTAACGGGTTACCGTGGCTCCGGCTCGAAAAATAGGAGTAGGAACGGGGTGGTTTTTAGTCAGTAAGAGTCTGACACTCCCTCTTGCCTCGCCCAAGGCGGGAGACCTCATAGGATGATTTTCCTCTCTTAAAAAAAAATGTAATAGAGGGCGAGTCTATTACCATATACACAATTCCAGGTTTTGCAATGCCGATATTACTGTGAAATTTTCGAAATACCGAAAAAAATCTTAATAATGTTTCGTCAAACTCAGGAATCGGACTTAAAACTCTTGATCGGTAAAATAAGTTCTTTAAATAATTAAAATTTTCTCTTCACACACATTTTTAAACTCTGTTTCGACTCCTGACTTTCTTTACTAGTAAAAATAAATTCATTTTTTATATCCTAAGTTATAGAGATGCCGTTTATTTTCACATTTATGATAGTTTTTGATGATATATTATATTATATGCCCAAAATATTTTATATAGTTACGAAATAAAGTGTTAAAATAATTTATATTGATGTATTTTTCTTTTAAACTGCGATAGATAGTATTTCGAACTATTAAAATACTTTGAGCTTTCTACATTTTTGATATATTAGGAACTAAAGTTCACTAAATTGACAATATAATTATTTAAATCAAAACAAATGAAACAACAAAATTACGTACATAAAACATGTTGAAAATAACGCCATCTAGCGCCTAGAATCAGAATTACAAATTCCACATACGACCACTAGATGGCATTACAAGTAGGTTAAAATATGCCGTAAAAAAGTTTTGCGTAACTTTTATAAAAGTTTAAAATGCATTTAATTATTGAGAATAAACAGTTTTGTGCATTTATCAGGCAGTGAGACTTGTAATAACAATGAATTAGACAATATTTGACATCAATATATTAAAAATTCTTAAATGCTAAACTTTATATTTTGTACGTACAAAAAATTCTGCTTAAAGGCAGTATACACAAGCAAATGGTTTTATAAAATGGCGACAAATTCGTACAAAACATCAAAAAACGTTTAAAAACTACTGAAAATAGAATGAAATGTTTTACTTTCTTTCATAATAACCCTTATTAAAAGCAAATAAAGCTCAAAATTACTTGAATCGACAGTAAATATTAAAATTGTTGTAAATATACTTAAAAAAAGACCTATTTTTGTACTAAAATATCGCCATTTTATAAATAAAACTAATATACAAAGTAATAATATCATATTTGAAGCACACACGTTTACAAATACCTCTTAATGTTTAATAATAATAATTAATATAATATCTTTAAATAGTTTCTGAGATTTATACCTCATAAACAAGTTGACTTTAATAGTTTAAGAGTATTTAATTGTTATATTTTTCTACACCACCCTACTCTTTCCGCGGGTGTCGTATACCCGACTAAGGGACAACCCATATTATCATATTTTATTTATATTTTTCTAATAACTTTTTTTTTTAATTGATGGGTCGACGTTTGACCACTATCTCGCCTGATGGTAAGTGATGATGCGGCCTACGATGGAGCACGTCTGCCCATAAGCAACCTATTCACTCGGGCCTTGAAGACACCCAGGTTGTACCCATCAGGAAACACAGACTCCGGCAAGGAGTTCCACTCCCTAGCAGTTCGCACAAGGAAACTTGAAGCGAAGCGCTTCGTGCGAGTGGGTGGGATATCTACCATGAAACGGTGACGCCTCGCCGATTGTCTTGTGGTTCGATGATGGAAAGGACTTTCTTTTAGGAAATTCAATACTTAAACTACAAGTCAACTTGATATTTCACACTTAAACTTAAAACTTAAAAATCTAAATGAAAGTAACTCTTTTCCTTACTTAAATTTAAAAATTAAATTAAATGTTTAATGTGACAAAAAAACTAAAAACAAAAATAATCAAAATAAATACATGATAATTATTAATATAAAGTAGAAATTTGTTTCGGTGGATGATTCCAATACTAAATAGAATAGAAAATAAATATATTTTGTCTTTTTTTAATTACATAATATATTATTGTTGTGATGTAATGTCGTTTTGTATACAGATTTATGAAAGGGCGCGAATGTGTTAATCTATGGGACTCTAGGTTCGAATTGAACATTTTATTTGTTTCATAGATAGTCCATATATCTAGGAATGTTATAAAACATCACGCTATAATAAATTAGAGCCAAGCAACGGACATAACTTGTTTTGACTTGTGATATTTATAATCAATTTAAAGATTTTTGTATCTTCGATAATTTGTAATAGTGAATGTTAGGATGATAATATGAACATGTTTTTAATGGATGAGTATGTATGAAATGATTTTTTTAATGAAATAGTTGGCGAACTAACAAAGCTTTGTATAATGATGTTGATGATGGTAACTGTGCTTTAAATGTATTTTTAGGGAGGAGACATATTACTAATGATTATGAGATGAATAAAATGAATGTGATTATCAAAATGAGAATGATATTGAATGAATTAATGAAAAAACTTATAAATGAATGAATTAAATAAAATAACGTATGAATGAATGAATGAATGAAAGCATGAGTGCATGAATTAATAAATTAATGAATGAATTTGAATGAACGAATGAACGAGTGAATGGATAAATGTATTTATGAATGGATGGATGATTTAAATTAATGTATGAATGAACGTATGAACAAATGAATGTATGTATGAACGAACTAGTCAATGAATGAATGAGTGCATGAATAAATGAATGAAAGAACGATGGAATGAATGAATGAATGAATGATAAATATGCATGTATTCTTCACAAAAAATACAGATTCTACATCGCGCCCTTTACATTAAATCTTTAAATTGTTGTGATAAATGAAACTACATTAGGTACAATAAAGGTATTTCATGGAACGGCTTAATTCTTACAAATTACTGAAAAAATGCATAATTTTAATTTATTTTGTCGCGTAGTTTCGTAATAAAATACTATCTACGTCTTTTTTGCTTAGAAAATCAATTAAATAAACCTAATTATATGAAGAGTAATTTCCATTTACCTATAAAAGGTAAATTAAAAATAAGGACGGTTGATAAAAACCAACTATTTTAAAAAAAGATAGTAAAATAAAACTCCATAGGTTTAACGAAACCTAAACAAAAATAATTGAAAAACCAAAGCTTTTGGTTATTACATTATAAACCACATATTAAACTTAATAACTGGTTAACGTAACCAGTGATTAATGAAAGAATAATAATAATTTATAGTTGGTTTTTCTTAGCCGTTGGTTTTTTTAAGTTTAAATTTAAATATGGTTGGTTGTTACATTAATGTCTAGTTGCTTTCTTTAGTGTCTTTAGGCTGGTCTGTGTATACGATCTCTGCGTATTCCGTGGAAGGAGGGGGTGGTTTCTCAGTCGAGGTTTGCTCGCCGAGCGCCAATTCTGCGTATACTACGCCCTTCTTGTCGTCTGATAGAGGCTGGGGAGGTGAAAATTTAGTTAGTGGGTTATTTAATAGATACAATCGAAATGTTATACTTACTATGTACTAGTATCATGTCTACAACACAGTGTCATCTAATCAGTACCCTTGTTTTACGTTTAACGAGCGTCGAACGTGTTCTCGTTCCTTTTTTTAGCTTTTATAAGTCTGCTTTTGGCCAACGTAAAACGTTTGCTTTTGGACAACGCAAACTCGTACTATGGATGCTGTATCCAAATTACTTTCGAATAATTTATGACTTCATCCAAGAAATAAGTATAAAATCGATTACATGTGTACCAAAAACCGATCTTTTGGCACCAAACTCAACACTTTACCCTCTAAAATCTTATCGAAAGACCTAAAAAACGAAGTCGAGGATCGAACTCGAGACCACATCGTTTTTTTTTAAATGGTACATCAATGATGGATAGACCATGGAAATCCTCTAAACCAAAATATTACAAGAGCATTTCCTGTCTTTTAAGGCATTTACAGCCGAAAGAAAACTATTGAAGGCAAATCTTCCGCTAAGCAGTTCCCGTGTTAAAAGGATTCCACTCTTTTCTTTCTTTATACTAAAACTATGTTAAAGTACAACATGTAAACCAACCTTATCCTCAGTATCCACAGTCTGCGCCTCAGTAGCCTGCACCTTATCCTTGGCCCTCGGGAGGACTGCCCTCACTCGAGCACTCAGCCCAGCCAGCCGCGACCTCTCCCGCCCTCCCACTGCACTCTCAGTGTCGCTACTAACGAAACAACAATGTTCAATGGTTGTCGGCAACCACACGTTTTGTGGTTAAAAATGGTTGGTTATTAATGCTATTAAAGGTTTATGGTTTTATTTGTGGGTGGTTTCTAGTGGTTTTTTGTGTGTATTTTTATATTAGTGGGAGTATTTCATTAAGATGTTTATTTTCAAAAGAGGTGATAATCTTAATTTGATTCGCAGTACTCAGAGTCATTTAATGGTTACTTAACCCAGTCCTTAGTGATTGTTTTAGGAACAAAATCGTTACTAAGGAATAGTTTAAGTAATCATTAAATGTCTCTGAGTACGGGAGTAAAACTTAATACTTTAGATGAGAACTGTACTAATAACTTGGTAATTTATTCTATGTCTATTTAATATATTTAAAATATTTACTAGTTGTATAGTAGTAGTAGGAGTTTAAATTCTAAATAAATTTATGTTAGCATTAATAAACCAATGACAGTTTAAAACCAGCAACCAATGATTACTAAAATATATTTTTTATATTAAAAATCTGTACCACACCATAAATAATTATAATATTATAAAAAAAGTAACAACCCAAACCCATATAAAATAGCCATGTACACAGCAATAAAAATATATTTTGTAATGTGTGGAAAACCCGTTATTTTAGAATACATAATATACATCCATCTAGATTCAGTGGTGGGCTATGGGGCTACGGTGCGCGAAATTATGAAATGTTCTTAAAGTATCTGCCTCGGCTATAATGGAATGTAGTGTTGTGTTTGTAAGGAAATAGCAATAGAAAGGAAATTTCTCTACGACTGCGCTGTTACTGACTACACACAACACGACGGTCGCCGCATCGTGTGTCGCGGAATGCTACTCATAAAAATGAGCCGCTAGCATGGCTTGAAACTAGTCGAGTTCCTCGACAAATAGTTACGTGAGTAAGCTGATAACTTAATTATTGATCATATACATATGATTTGTTTTTTGTTTTTAGTCTTTTATTACTCAATTGTAATGTTGGTTAACGCTTTTTGTAATACGATGTATACAGATACGACGAAAAGCTGTCGGTAATACGACATAAGTTACGGATAGTTTTCTTTTGTTTTTCCTTTAGATTATTCACTCCAACTTGGAAAAATTTTTTCACTCCAACTTGGAAATGATTGACCCACCACTGATCTAGGATAGAAACTCTTTTGTACAAGTTAATTGACTATACAAGTACATAAATTATAATACAGACATAATAATATACAGTAAATAACACACACCGCTACCAATGTACTACTTTGGATATAAAAAGCTAAAATGAGTTACTAATAAAAACACACATCATCTACTCAATTTCAACCCAAAATGAAAGCTCTAAGGACTTTACTCGCTAGTGGCTCCATCTAGGGAACGCAAAAACATACATATAAACGTCAGTTAGGAAGTAACTTTTTTAGTTTTATTTAAGAATTTGAGTCCTGGGACTGATTCCAGATACATACGGAAAAATAATTAAGTTTTAGTTAATATTTCTAATTTTTAACGTATCAGTATCAACTCTTTCTATATTTTTTTTTTATTTATTTCATTTTGGGTTGATTTTTATATGAATATTGTTATGATAAATAAATATGTAGTGAAGCGAAGCTATTTCCAATTATTGTTAGACGTACGTTCTAGGAAGCGGGTTGCCAGACTCTAAAAGCACATCCCCGGCCGGCGTCCTTGCGGGAAAAAATATTTTTGTATATGGCAACAATTTTGAAAAAATATTTGTTTGTCGATCGAAACAATATTTTTAGGTATGGCAAACCCAGAAATTTTGTTTCGCTCTAGAAATATAATAGTTTATTTTCTTTTTAGTTTTATACAATCAAAAAATATATACAAAAGTTAGCACAATTCAAAGAACTCCAAGATTTAAGAAAAATATGTATAATACAAATATTTATAAAAGAATAACTGTTTATTTACACAAAGTAGGAAGTTATATAAACACTATTTATACATATAATTGGTTATTATATAAAATAAATAAGTACTTACGATTCTCCGGAACTTTTCCTCTCCTGTCTCCTTCCTGTAAATTTAACATTATATTTATGTATATTTGTGGCCTAAAAACCTTTACTTTAGTTATTACCTATGTAAAATAATAAAACTTTAACCCTAGGGGTACTTTCTGGTATCACAACTCTTGAGATATTTTTTACCACGACGGTTCCTGAGAGAGCTATGCTTCGGCACGAATAGGCCGGCTCGACCGGAGTGATACCACGGCCGAGCAGAAAATTGACGTGAAACCACGCTTGCGTTGTGTGAGTGAGGTTACCGGTGTCCCAATTACTCCTTTTCCCAATTCTTTCTAAGGCATCTTTTCTAATAAGAATCAGATATTGAGAATTTATTATTTCTAATTAATGTCTAACTGGTTATGTAGTCATCATGTGGCATAAAATAGGAAAAACAATATTACTATGCTAACCGACCGTTATTTCGACATCGTTTTGATTTTTGACATATTTTGATGTTGCCAGGTTACTAATTTATTTTTCTACCAAGTATTTACGCTACTGTGTAGTTACCAGAATAAAAAAAATGTTGGTATAATCAGTATACTCGCTAACAAATTTACTTTTTATTGACGTCAATAAATTAAGGGGTTATGTCCAATATTCGGGGAATAATTAATCCGAAAATTCAACACTAAGTTTTAACTAACATAGCACTGGTTCAGAAATAAATGATAAAAAAATGAAACATCAGAATTCTTATTTAATAAATACTTTATATTTCAATAATATTTAGTCGTAACCGTTTACTTATAGACATTGATTGATATTTATTTATTTAGTGACAATACTAAATTATTAAATCCCATAAAAAAATTAACATACGACATCACAAGAAAACTCACGATAATAAAACTTCAATACTAAAAAAATGCCAACATTTTAGTTAAAGAAAGGCATTTTAGTTTTTATATTTTAGTTAAAAAAAAAGCTTTTTTAGTTTTCTCATTCTGTCGTATGTCTTTTTAGTAAAAAATTCGGCCAGACATTTAAAAAGATAGAAGCTTAAAAATAATTTGAGCTTACTGATTGGAAAAGACGCAATATTTTGGCAAAATTGTGCAAAATGGCAGTGTCCATAGTTTTTATACAACTAAATGACCTTAAATCTGTAAGAGCAGCTAATTAAAAATACACTATAAACTAAAATGGTACAAAAATAAATTCTTAATTAATAATATTTAATTATTTAATTACAAATACTTAAAAATCACAATCTTGGTGACTTATTTAACTAAATATTACAAAAAAGAGAAGAAAAAATATCAAATATTGTATCGAATTGTACAATTTTAATAAAGATTGCTGATTTTTAAAGGTACGCGTTTACAGACCCGCATCGTACGCATCGCACGCAACGGATTTTAGTTAGTCTTGTATAGAAACTCATACAACTGCGTCCACTGATCCGCATCGTACGGACCGCATCATCGGCAATGTCTACATGCGATGCGTACTGATGACGTCATACGGAATGCGTACGATGCGGGCCTATGGACGCTTACCTTAAGTGTGATTTGTATTAAGATTAAAGAGATTTTTAAATGTACCAGTGTATAACAAAGCTGGTAAAATAGTTATTTAACTTAATAATAAGTAGTTGTTTGTTTATTACATAATATATACAGAATATTTATGGTGGAACGAACACATTTTTAACTTATATATTAAAGGTAAATTAACCAATGGTTAACCCATAAGACGAATATGGTCAAACATTGCGATAGTTGAAAGGGTAATTGATCTGAGCGACCTTTTTTTTTATATTAATTTATATACATTTTGTTTCATGGAATAAGCCGGTAAACGAGCAGACGGATCACCTGATGGTAAGCAATCGCCGCCGCCCATGGACACTTGCAACACTAGAGACGTTACAAGTGCGTTGCTGGCCTTTTGGTGGTTAGGAATTTAAGGGCTGTTGGGGAATCGGGGATTAGGAAGATTAGGAAGTAGGTAATTGGGGCTCCAAGAACCTCACTCACACAACGTAAGCGTTGTTTTACATCGGCTTTCTGCTCGGCCGTGGTATCACTCCGGTCGAGTCGGCCCAGCTGTGCCTAAGCATGGCTCTCCCACACTTATAATATATATTCAGAATCACCGATTTTTTCTGCATCGAATGATGTATATAACTTAATATCACAAAATAAAATATGTTTCTTTGATCAATTAGCCTCTCAACCATCGATTGGTCTCTCTACCTTTCTTAAAATCTAAATGAAATCATTCGAAAATTTAATTAAAAAAAAACCTATTAAACAAACTTTTTTTTTGTAAAACAATACTTAGTTAAGTAGTTGAAGTTAAAAATTAATATAAGTCTCTCGATTTAAAAGAGATTTTTTAATAAAAAACATGTGTTCCGAACAGTAGTCGTCGTTTTTCCTATTATTTTTTTTATATATTTATTAAAAATTGCCTTAAATTTACGCGTTGGGATTTCGTTGTTACACATACAATATGTTTATATATGTATATGTATAATATTTCGAAAGGTTTCTTTATATTTTACATAATTTATGAGATTCTTAGTTCGTACATGTATAAAAAAACCTATATATCAAAAAAAAAACTGTCACATTTGCAAACGAGAAAAAAAAATCGATATTATATATTTTTTTTGAAATGTCAAAAATTTAAGCAAGCGTTTTTTTTAATAAAATTATATTATAATAAGAATGTCAAATAAAGTATTTCTTTCTCGTGTGCAACGTTTTCAAAAAAACCTGTAGTTAATATTGAAAAATTGAGGTTTACATGTATGTATGTAAGTATGATTAAAAATTTTTCGTCAAATTACAAATTACAAATCAGTGCTAATTTTATATTTTTCAAAAAAACCTATCTAGAAGTCACTGGCATAATAATATAGGTATATTTTCAAAAAAGCAGTCAAATATATTTCGGAATGTTCAGCAAGTCTTTTAAAATAGTCACGAAGTATTATTATATGTCGTAGTTTAAAAATTAATTCGTTAGAAGTCATATTTTAGGCCAGGTGACTTCTAGACGGGTTGACTTCTTTACCTATTATTATTATAATAATAATTTCTTTCAAAATTTCCTTCTTAATATTTTAGAATTTTTATTATTATTATTTAAAAATTGCATACATTTTTTTATTTTTAAATACAATATTTAGTAATAAGTAACAATTTTTAAACATGTATGTGTGGCACTAAGACACTGACAAAACGAAAGTCCATATTTATAGTGTAACTGTCACTTAAACAATTTAATTATCGTTGAATTCATATATCGGTGAAACTCGAAAAAACTAAAAAAAAACAAAAAATTTTTTTGTGACAACTAATATTTTTTTCCAATTTTCTATTATAATTTATAACTAATATATCCAAAAAACTCAATTTAACATTTTTTTCTATGATTTTCGCTAGATATCAATTAAAATATCTACGAAACACATTTATTTAAAGAAAAAAATAGACACAAAACAATCAAAATTTAGGCAAGACAATGACAACGTATTAAAAAAAACATACTAACCACCGTACTCAAAGTCATTTAATGATTACTTAACCCAGTCCTTAGCAATTGTTTTCGGAACGAACGTTTTTCGTTGAACGAGAATGAAACAAGTGTGCGTTCGGCGCTTTTATTGGTTGGTTTATTCGCGCCAATCAGAAAGCCGAACGCGGTCTCGTTTCGTTTTCGTTCAACGTAAATCAAACTCGTACTAAGGGTACAGAACAAAATCGATACTAAGGAATAGTTTAAGTAATCATTAAATGTCTCTCTCGGCGGTTAGATTACAGTAACCACTTACAATCAGGGCCCTTAGTCTGCTATTACAATTGTGTCACAATGGTCGATCATTGAGCAGTGCGAGAGGGATGGAGCTATACAACCTACATAGCTCTCTGAACTGCTCAGTGAACGACCATTCTGACACAATTGTAATAGCAGACTAAGGCCCCAGATGGACCGATATTTTCACAGAAAAATTACAAAAAATCCGAGTTTCACCGTGTGACAGTAACCTGACTTACGCTTAAACGGCCGTGTCCGGCTTTTTTTCCGGATGCTTGGTATCACCGTTGCTAATATAGTCACCGTGGTCGTGGGAGGGATTCTCCGAGCCCTTGATGTCGTCGTGAGATGGAAGGGGGGCCTCCGAATCAGCCCCGTCAGGGATGTCGGTGCGGTGCGACCGACCTGCCGTACAATACATTAAGCGATCAAGAATCTGGAGTTTTTTTTTTAATTAAAAAAGCCGTGTGTGTGCAGTGCCGGACAAACGGGTTGTGTGTGAGTTTGTGAGTTATACTTTGGGCCGTTGGCTTATTTAGTTTTTTGGTTTGGTTTGTGATTGGTGTTATATGGTTTTTTAATCTATAAAGTGTCTTATGACTTTTCGTAAATGTCTTAATAGTGAAAGAAATAATAAAGCTTTTCTGTCCCCACTGTTTAAAAGAACAATAGACTAATTGCAGTACTCAAAGACATGTAATGATTACTTAAACTATTCCTTTGTAACGATTTAGTTCTGTACACTTAGTACGAGTTTGTTTTACGTTGAAGGAGAACGAAGCGAGAATACGTTCGGCGCTCTGATTGGACAGCGCGAATGAACTGACCAATCAGAGCACAGAACGCGCTCTCGTTACGTTCTCGTTTAACGTAAACCAAACTCGTATTAATGGTATTGAAAACAATTGCTAAGGACTGGGTTTAGTAACCATTATATGACTCTAAGTACGGTGGCTAATATTGTATGTCATATTGATTGCTCAAATATAGGTTGTCTGAGAGACTTCACGTAGACTTTTACATATTTTTCATGGAAGTAATTTAGATATTCAAAGCAAATACATATAGCTTTGTAATAGGTTAATAACAACCATTCTTTTCCATAGAAGTAATATAGATATTTAAAGAACATCAATAATAGGTACCAATACCATTTACCGTTTTGATATGTTTTATTACTAAAGCCATGAAATTAATTATAAGTCTGTTAAATTAATTGTAAACACAGCCTATTTTCTGTATAAAGAACTAGAACCCTTTTTATTAATTTTTATTTTAATTAATGAATATGAAATGTTAAATAATGTTATGAATATTAACCATTGAAAAAACACCAAAATATATTTAGAAAAACCAATTTAAACCTGTTAGTCATTTGGAAAAGCGAAAACATGAACTTAAATAATATTAAAAAACCTTTTTTTTAATACCAAAATAAGCTCAACGCCCAAAAATCTACCAGAAGTGCGAACACGAGTTTGTTTTTAAAACCACCACCTTTATAAACGCCACCTATTAAAAATAGTGAATTAAAATTGAAAAAAATCAGATTTCATGCAAAACATTCTCAGAATTTTTCGAAAAAAAAGAGTCATGCTTTTACAAAAAAAAAAGTGAAAAAATTATTTTAAAAATATCATTCACATGCGTCCATAATCGTCATTATATGGCTTTGTTAAACACAGAAAATTAAAAAAAAAACATGCATTTTTTTAAGTTTTTTTTTTCGTTCTTGATCGCTCAAAATATTGATAGCATTCTTCGCTTAATATAAATAAACGCTTACAACAGGTATCAATCAACTACACGAAAGCAGGTATTTTGCCAAAATTTTTGCATCTTTTCGTAAAGAAAAATTATCTAATACTATAGCGGCCAAACATTTTACTAGAAAAATAAATTCAAAATGGAGGATTTTAGTCAAATAATATTATTATAGATCTATTTAAATCTGTCAACCAGTGCTAGCCGTAAAAAACAGTTAGTGAAAAACGTGATTTTTTTACTCAACCGGTAACATCGGGTTTTTTTAACCCTATAGGGTAACTTTGACCCAAATTCTACAACCAATAGGAATCCAGAACAATGTGTGTGTTCTTTCATTGGTCTAAAATTTTGGGTCAAAGTTACCCTCTAGGGTCAAAGAAACCCGATGTTACGGTATATATTTTTTTTCTAATTTTTTTCCAACATTACCTATCGACCAACAGCACGTGAGCCTGCCAGAAAATAGCTTATTAATAATAATTAATAATAATTAATTAAATAGTTGATAAAACACAGGGAAAAAGGAGTAATTTACGCATGCCTAGAGTTGTAATACAAGCGATTGGAAAGCATGGACAAAAATCACAATGCATGGGAAATATTAATAAAAAAATAACCATTATTTTTTATGCTAAACTAGTATATCTTGACCTGTCTGAAGTTAGGTGCATATCTCACTGATAGCCGAAATTAATAACCGATCATTCGAAAAAAAATACAAAAAATGGTTTTTGACAGTTTTTTTTATATGTTTAAACATATAAAAAAAACTGTCAAAAACCATTGTAACAACTATGTAACAACCATGTGTAACACCTATCATGAGACATACTAAATTAATTAAAAATTATGGCCTACAAGCCAATCAAAGTATGCTACGCGCACCGTCACCGCGTATGCGTCCCTCTGTGACTCGCTAGTAGAGAATATTGCAACGTCACGCCTTTTATCCCCGAAGGGGTAGGCAGAGTTTTTACATTATGGCACGTCATGTCGTTATACAATGTACACCCACTTTTCACCATTTGTGTTATAAGTCCCATGTAATAGGGGTGACCCTATTGCCACATACTGGGCACAATTCCAGACACCGTGCTACTACTTTCGAAAAACCGAAAAATGCCCAGCAATCCTTTGCCCGACCCCATTGAAGCCGAGACCCTTTGTCCGATAGTTGCACTTGCGACCACTCGACAAATGAGGCAGTCTTCTCTGAATATTTTTGCGAATAAACTTCGATTTTTAGTAAATTTTGAAGTTTTTACGACGACCTTACTTCGATATCGATTCGATAAAGTAAGGTAAACCTAGCTTTACTGACAGACAGACTGACGGACAATTCAATTTGATGTTTAAAAGTGCCTAATTTGGGATTAATTGAAATAAATGCTTTGATTTGACTTTGACTTTAAAAAAACAATCTTTGGTTCAAAGATTTTTGACTAAGATCGGCTAATAATGGCACATGACGATTATTTTAACTAACTTCAGACAGGTCAAGTTACACTAGTTTATACTATAAAGGAAAATTCTATCCCTTTTTATTAATATTTCGTGTATTTTTGTAGCTAACGATGACGGATATGTTATAGTCGTAGGCTCCTGTATTATATGTCTTAAAAACGTATTTTTTGCAACCGAACATACAAGAATCGTTAACATGAATGGAGCAAATATATAATAATTATTTGAATTCTGATTTAAATTGTATTTCAAGTAAAATATAAAAAAGTAATAAAATGTAGACATTCACAGACATGAGTAAAAATATCAACATAATAATGCA
This sequence comes from Spodoptera frugiperda, assembly GCF_023101765.2. Classification (NCBI taxonomy): domain Eukaryota; kingdom Metazoa; phylum Arthropoda; class Insecta; order Lepidoptera; family Noctuidae; genus Spodoptera; species Spodoptera frugiperda. The sequence continues at coordinate 579,280 of NC_064232.1, read as the reverse complement.
TGTAAGAAAATTTTCAATAAATAAATTATCATGCCAATATATCATAATTATAATACATGCAAATAAAAAGAACTATATATCGTCTTTTCATATCAAATATACTATTTTGTAGTACCTAGAATTGGGCATTTTTTTCCAATAAATATTCCAAATTGATAAATACTGAGTATTTATTTATGCATTGTCACGCCTTTTATCCCAGAAGGGGTAGGCAAAGGTGCAGATTACGGCACGTAATGCCACTGTACAATGTAAACCACTTTACACTTTCGAAATATATTGAGAAAAGCTCTACTAGTTTCAAGTCACACAGGGACTCTCCCTCACGTTCTACTAGTAGAGCTTACCTCAATGTAATTAAGTGAGTAAACCGTTGTTTTAGTTAAACGAGTATTCATAAGATTTGATTCAGGTATTTTTTTTTAATAAACACTCAAGTAATATTGCAATATTTACTCAGTATTTTATCAATTTTGAAGTATTTACCCAAAACACTACCCATTTCTATTTAAAAAAGTAATTGCTCCAATAGATATCAACAATTCAGAGAAAAATATAAAAGAAAAATGGCGACTTACCGGCAAAGCACCATCTATCGGTGGCGAACGCGAACACGGCGAGGAAGATGGCGATGAGCAGAATCAGCACAGCTACCACGATGCCCACTATAGCTCCTGTGTCTAATTCCACACCTACAATGTAAACATATATGTTAGAATTGAGAAATATATGATAAAGACCCTATTTTTTTGTAGTGAAAGATTTATTACGGGGCTTTTTGGCAACGGACGCCACAGAAATGCATTAAATATTACACAATAGGACTTATTACTTTGTTATAAACCTTATAATACACAATTAAACTAATATAGCATATTCTAATCTTGGTTATTTACTAAAGAACTTTCCACTTTTTATCAATTCAAAAATTTATTTTCAAAGTCAAAGTCAAAGTCAAAGTCAAAATCATTTATTTCAAATAGACCAGGAAGGCACTTTTGAACGTCAAAGCAAATATAATAATATTAATAACGTCTGTCTGTCGGTCAGTCCTCTAGTGAAGCTATTTGCTCGTTCCAAAGTGTAGATTCCTATGGAGAAGAACGAGCAAGAAACTCCATAGGTTACTCTTTTTCAATCAGGTTCACAATACAATTCTTGGTTACATTGTTTCGATTACTTCAACTATGTGAGAACAACGACATAACTTTATGGCTTTGGATTTAAATTCCTTTTTGTTTTGTCGCGGTAAAGTGATTGTTAAGTCTTATTGTGTTTAAAAAGTTTAAGAATCGAACTTAAAATCCTTTTTCTTTTGACAGAAATTGTGATCACTCGACTACTTAGGCCGGTCTTCTAGGAACGTTCCCCAGTGACAGTGATGCGGACGAGTATTTCGACGCCTAAAGGAGAGAATATTAATTTTATTTTTCTTTGTCTTAGTCTACTATATTTCACCCCTTAAAATCTTTCACTATGCAAATAGGATCTTAAATATCACCCAAATAAAACAAAATCAAAATTGTAAAATAACACAAAATCATGAATCGATGTCGCAAAGAAATACCCATTAATTGATGGCATTTTAAAAATACAGACGATAGGAGAAATATTGTATTAGGAACGTAAGAAATATGAAGTAAAGTGAATGATGTTTTAAAAAATAGTTTAGTTACAAATAGGTAAAATGATATTGTAATATAGAGGTAGAAAAGAAATGCCCAGATGACATTAAATTAAGATGAATTTTCGATACTTTTAACATTTATATTCTTAAGTCTCAGTTAGCACATATAGTTAAGAGCATAATATTTAGTGACTGGTAATTAGTGAACGATATTTAAACACGTGATTGTACTCATGATTACAAACAACTTTCCTAAAGATACTTTTTTATATGCTCGTTAGTTTTATTTTTATTGCAATAACAAAACAACAAAATTTCGTCAGCACGCGCGCGATATGTTCCAAAATACATACTAGTCGACTAGTCGAGTAGGCGCCGCGCTGCTAAAAGCTGATCATACGAAGGCATACGCACGCGAAATTTGTCTTCTTTGGGAAAGTTGTTTGTAATCATGAGTACAATCACGTGTTTAAATATCGTTCACTAATTACCAGTCACCCTGTATTTATTGAAATTCAGTAATAGAAGCTCATAATTTGACTATCTAAAAAGCCGAATACAATTAATTTGGGAATTGAACCCAAGCAGTCAACTAAAATAAAATTGTAACGGCAAAACCACTAAATTAGCAAATATTTGTAGACAATTTATTGAATAACATACAATCTACTATCTAATAATAATCACATTCATTTATTATTCTCAAAATATTTCATGCAATATTGAATAACTAAACGAATCAAAAAATGACCAAAAAATAATTAAAATTTCAAAAATACTTATTCATGCTAATCATGCCTCATATTACAAAAAGAAATCTAACATGAAACGAAATATTGGAACAATTTTTTTAAAGGGAAAATATCACGCAAATTTCAAATTTGACAGGATCCATGCTTTATAACAGAATAAAATTTGAAAGATGGAAAGAGAAAGAGAGAGAGAGATCCAAACAGAGAAATTTAGAAAAATAGAGAAGGATAGAGTATATTTAGAAAACCCATTAAGTATGTTTTTTCAATCAAAACCAAAAAATCGTCAAAAATATACAATTATACATACATACTTTTTCAAATCTACTGTCAATCTCCTACACTATTTTATATAACATTCGAATTTTACAATTAGTTTTCGAAAAGAGTGATCAAGTTAGTTACTAGGACTTATAACATAACATTTTATTTCATATTATTATGTTCCAGATTTCTTTTAATTTTTTTGATTGGGGAAAATCATCCAATGATTTCTCCCGCCTTGGGTGAGGCGAGAGGGAGTGTCGGACTCTTACTGACTAAAAACCACCCCGTTCCTACTCCTGCTTTTCGAGCCGGAGCCTCGGTAATCCGCTAGGTAGTCCGCAGCTCCGAATAATTTCAAGTGCCATGAATTAAAACAATTTAGTTATTATAGATATCGAAATCCAGCCAAACATTATCAAACCTCATGCTTGCAAACTCAACCCAAATTTATTTATTATTAACCTACTTCCTTGTATAAAAACTTTGGCATAACCATACTATGATAAAATTGAAATATATAACAAAGCAAAGAGCACACGCCTCTCAAAAATAAGAGCCCCGGCGTGACTTGAAAATAATCGAGCCTTCCTCAACTACTTCTCGTGGCTAAGCCGTATTTAATAAACATCTTTTAAAGACTATTAACATTGATCACTCTTTCAGAAACTCTCTTCAAAAAGATTATATTACATAAAAAAACAACATATTTCATTCCACTATCGTTCATTATGTCATTCCTGTATATTATATGTCTTACCATATATATCTAATACCAAATATGAAGACTTCGCTTTCCGAGCTGTTGGGAATATAAAACTAATCAATATCTTAAAATATAATATACTATATCACCAAAATAACTGACATTAATAATAGGGTAGATGAGTAATTTTTATTTTAATGTCCGTCTTGTAGGTTATTTTAAAACATTACACACACGCATTTTTTATTTTCTTACGGAAACAAATACTTTCGAAGATATTTATCGATTTGAAATTACTGAAACAAATACTTTCGGAGATATATAGAAATATCGCGTGACGTCACTTTTATGTACGTTTTATGCGTAGAAATGACTCCCACTCCTAAACTTTGATTCGTTCTATCTAAGTATTGTTATCTTATATGACAAAATAAAAAAATACGTGTCTAAAATTTTTTCATTACCTAACTGACGGACTAAATAGATGTTTAATTTTCATACCCCGTCATCATCCATATTATCTAAAGACTTTTAAATACTCTAAGGGTGTTACGTCCACACCTATCGATCGATACTCCATCGATGGCATCGAACGACAACGGTCGACATTAATCGACCGATAAGTGTAGGATCTATCGGCTATCGATCGATTGGTGTAGTAGAAACTATCGATCGACATCGACTAATCCATTCCACCATCGACATATAGTATCTATCGGCTATTGATCGACATCGACCAATCCATTCCACCATCGACAGATAGTATCTATCGGCTATCGCTCGATTGGTAACACCCTAACTGCTCAAAAACTGTAGATATTTGAAATAAATAAATAAATAAATGGAACATACCAGCTGGTTCATCCATGGTGCTGATCCTGACGGCAATCTCCTCCCTGCCGAAGTCGTTGGCTACTCGCAGGAAGTAGGTGCGGTCCACGTCCTCCTTCGTGATGCGAGCCAGGATCAGGGTGATGTTGAAGTAGCCGTTACCCTGGGAAACATAAGATAGGTTAAGTGATATTCTGTTTTTTCTTTTATGGTATAAGCCGGTAAACGACCTGACGGATCACCTGATGGTAAGCAATCGCCGCCGCCCATGGACATTTGAAATACCAGAGGCGTTACAAGTACGTTGCCGGCCTTTTGGAGGTTAGGAATTTAAAGATTGTTGGGGAATCGAGGATTGGAAAGAGGGGTAATTCACTCACTTACACTAAGACACAAAAAACACAGGTTTTTGGTGTGAATGAAAAACATTAAAGTAGTTTCCGAGAAATAAGTGTGGGAGAGCCATGCTTCGGCACGAATGGGCCGGCTCGACCGGAGTGATATCACGGCCGAGCAGAAAACTGACGTGAAACAACGCTTGCGTTGTGTGAATGAGGTTACTGGAGGCCTAATTATCCCCCTTCCCAATCCCCGATTCTCCAATAACCCTTAAATTCCTAACCCCCAAAAGACCGGCACACTTGTAACGCCTCTGATGTTTCGGGCGTCCATGAGCGGTGGTGATTGCTCACCATCAGTTGACCCGAAAGCTCGTTTACTTAGTCCATAAAAAAGCAGTACATGCCGATTGTAGCAGCGCGACAATGCTGTTCATGAATATGACCCTAGCATGGCTTCCAACTAGTCTTTCTTCCTCGTCAAACAGTTACGTGAGTAAGCCGATAACAAAACAATTAATTTAGTATATCACACTAAAGTTACAATATAAAATTTCACTCACCAAGAACAGAGGAGCCTGTGCGATAATCTCCCCGTTCTCCGATTGCCTGGGAGCCTGCAGGACCTGGTCTCCGATGCTCCACTCCGCGGTGGGGGGAGGGTTGGCCTTGACGGTCACATTCAGCTTGCCTTCAGCTCCGAGCTTCAGGCCAAAGATGGTGACGGTGCCTGATTCTGGGCGTTTAGGTGGGTCTGAAAAACAGAATAAGATTTTAGATTTGGTCTAAAATAGGATTAGATTAAGTGACGTCAATGTCATACCTTTTATCCCCAAAGGGGTAGGCAGAGGTGCACATTACGGCACGTAATTCCACTATCCACTATATGCTATATGCGGGTTGGCGATTTCAAACTACTAATTAGAAACTAGCAACCCGCCCCAGCTTCGCATGGGTGCAATGGTGATATATAATGCATGTATTATACATATAAACCTTCCTCTTGAATCACTCTATCTATTAAAAAAACTGCATCAAAATCCGTTGCGTAATTTTAAAGATTTAGGCATACAAAGGGACATAGGGACAGAGAAAGCGACTTTGTTTTATACTATGTAGTGATTATAAGCCCAGGTTTCCTCATGATATTTTTCTACGCTTATTTTTATACTAGCTACTTCCGCGCGGTTTCACCCGCTCTGCTCGGTTCCTATTAATCGTAGCGTGATGTTTTAGCCTATAACCTTCCTCGATAAATGCGCTATCCAACACAAAAAGAATTATTTAAATCGGACCAGTAGTTCCTGAGATTAACGCGTGCAAACAAACAAACAAACAAACTCTTCAGCTTTATAATATTAGTATAGATTAATATTTTACTTACAGTTCACATTGAGTTGGATCCTGAATTCCTTGGGTTTCTCCAAAGCCTCGTGTTCAGCTCTGCAGACCAGGAACTTGGCATCGTCCTCGTCAGTCAGGGTTCTGGTGACATTCTGGCTGATGGTCTTCAGGTCAGATCCTGGCTCCGATGTGATGACGGGCTGGTGGGTGCCGTGGAGGAGTTCTTCCGATCCTGGTGGTGGAAAAATGGGTGATTGTGAGTTTCAGACACGGTTTATGGTACATGGATATATTGTAGTCGCGAGCGAAACAGCTGGAAGAAGCTAATGTTACATAAATAGTAGAATAGACATAACACGCAACGTCACGCCTTTTATCCCCGAAGAGGTAGGCAGAGGTGCACATTACGGCACGTAATGCCACTATACAATGTACACACACTTTTCACCATTTGTGTTATGTAAAAGGTGAGCCTATTGCCATATACTGGGCACAATTCCAGACTCCGTGCTACTACTGAGAAATTTTCGAAAAACCGAAAACAAACCCAGCAATACTTTGTCAGACCCGGGAATCGAATCCAAGACCTCTTGTCCGGCAGTCGCACTTGCGACCACTCGACCAACGAGGCAGTCTCAATAGACATAACTGAATCAATAAAAATGCTTTTAATCATTTAACACATTGAACGCCGCGGTGGTCACCGGTGACCGACATTAGCGGAGGATTTGCCTTCAACAGTTTTCTATTGGCAGTCAAAGACTTAATTTCCATCATCGAACCACAAGACAATCGGCGAGGCGTCACCGTTTCATGGTGGATATCCCACCCACTCGCACGAAGCGCTTCGCTTCAAGCTTCCTTGTGCGAACTGCTAGGGAGTGGAACTCCTTGCCGGAGTCTGTGTTTATTGATGGGTACAACCTGGGTGTCTTCAAAGCCCGAGTGAATAGGTTGCTTATGGGCAGACGTGATCCATTGTAGGCCGCATCATCACTTACCATCAGGCGAGATAGCGGCCAAACGTCCGCCCATTTAACATAAAAAAAAAATTTGGTCTACTTACCCAAGAACCAGGTGATCTTGGCAGCTGGTCTTCCGTTGGGCACCACACACTGTGCCATGAACGTGTCTCCTTCCTTGAAGGGGGGCTGCGGCGAGGAGTTCAGCTGGATCTCACCAGGTGCTCCTGAAAAGAGAAAGAAATATACCATCAATTATGAAGTTGTTGTAACTCTTTTGTAAGTGAACTAAGACTTTTATTGTGTTTCTCAACCTTAACTACAGAGTTCCCAAGAAGTCTATAATAAGAAGTAAAATGAAATTTGAAGAGCTATGCAGGTTTTTTCTATGTTATTCACTTCGACATCAATTGGTCGTGATAGTCCACTGCTGCCTCAAACATAAGAACTTTGCCCCACACTAGACTTTGGCACTGCTGGGCCGGCTCGACTGGAGTGATACCACGGTCGAGCAGAAAACCGACGTGAAACAACGCTTGCGTTGTGTGAATGAGGTTTCCGGAGACCCAATTTCCCTTCCCAATCCCTGATTCCCCAAGAACCCCTAAATTCCAAACCCCCGAAAGGTTGACAACACACTCACGCCTCTGGTGTTTCAAGTATCTATGGGCGGCGGCAATTGCTTACCATCAGGTGATCCAAAACCCTCGGCCAACCTGATGGGTTATTATATTAGCTTTGACGACCTTTAAAAAATCTTTTTTCATTGAAGAACCCCATATCGATTTTGAAAAACGATGGGATTTCATACCATAAAAATCAGGTTGTGAATGAAGAAAAGTCGGTTAAGTGTAAAAAGTCAAAGTCAAAATTATTTATTTCAAATAGACCAGGAAGGCACTTTTGAACGTCAAAGCAAATATAATAATATTAATAACGTCTGACTGTCGGTCAGTCCTCTAGTTGCTCTATTTGCTCGTTCCAAAGTGTAGATTCCTATAGAGAAGAATGAGCAAGAAACTCCATAGGTTACTCTTTTTTACCGACTTCACAAAAAGGAGGAGGTACTATGTTCGGCTGTTTGTATGTTTTTTTTTTGTATGTTTGTTCATCGAATACTCTGTCAATTGTCGACGGATTTTCAAAAATTTGTTTTTGTTCGAAAGTAGATAGTTCTGAGGTGGTCCCATTGTCATCAAGTTAGGATCTGATGATGGTATTCAGATTCACAATACAATGCTTGGTTACATTGTTTCGTAAATAAAAAGGGGGTATACTCACTTGCAACCAGCAGTCTCATGGAGCCGACCAGCTCGATGTTCCCGGAGGGGGGAGGCAGCACGCACGTGATGTTGCCGTTCCACTCCTCCTTGATGTTCTTTATCAGGGCGCCGCATTGACCGGCCTGGGGGGAAAGAAACATGTTTTATAATTTTCTAAATCAGATTTGTATCTTACTAATAATGTACTTTGTAATTTGTAACTTACTTACTTACTTTTGTAATTTGTACAAAAAAGTAAGTTTGTAAGTTTTTACAAATGCGAAAGTTTTGTCAGTTTATCAAATTGTGTTTTTCTGTGTATGTTTGGTACTCAATCATATCAAAACGGCTGAAGTAATCGGAATGACATTTGGAACAGGGGTAAATTATGGTCTAGAATAACACATAGGATACTTTTATCCCACGTGAACCCCGCAGAGGTGGACAGATGTAATTTCGAAAATATTTTTATGTTACCATTCGAACATTTATAAGGTGTTCTACATGTATCTGTCACGGCTTTAATGGGAGGTAGTGTTGATTACAATAGTAAATATAAATTATTGATTATGAGTAATTCTTTTTCATATAAAACATCTATATGAGTTTGTTATGAAAGAGCTATCTCTTTCACTGTCGCTCCGTAGCACTTTATACAGAGTAGAGTCAATGTTTATTTAACTTCTTTATGTTCTCAAATTGAATTAACTGGTCCGGGGTACGAAATTTCTTCACTATTGTAATCTTCAAACACAACAATACCTCCCATTAAAGCCGTGGCAGATAATTTTAGAACACCTTGTATTTAGTTCAAACTTGTAACTATTAATTAATTACACTTAAAATGTGACCTACATAACAATTACCTATATGTATAATTTTATTTATCAAAACAAAAGAAGTTGACTTTGAAAAACCCGCATTTGATACGAATTGGTAAAACCGAATTAACTTAAATAGATAAATTACAATTTAATTGCTTGACATACATACATGTAAAGTAATATAAAAAGATAGTGACTATGTATTTTAGTTCAAGTATAAACATAATTATACTGAATGTCAGCGATAACAAGCGAAATTGTAAGTGAATTTTGAAAGTAGTTATCGTATCGTCACGCCTTTTATCCCTGAAGGCAGAAGTGCCTACGCCTAATGTATGTCAGACAACTCACCACCTAATACATGCGACTTACAATATAAATTGTGAAAAGTGGGTGTACATTGTATAGCCGCATTATGTGCACCTCTGCCTACCCCTCCGGGGATTAAAGGCGTGCCGTTATGTATGTATAACATCAACAGCGGGCGACAGTCCACTGCTGGACTATGGGCCCAGTTTAAAAGGTTCAGGTTTATCAGAGAGCGCTGCTGCCCAGTCTCTGTCAAATGTGTAGTTTCTTAGTCGGGTATACGACACCCGCAGGAAGAGTAGTGATGGTGACACCAGACGCATAACAGCAACTAGGTAGTAGCATTCTTAGATAAAACTTGTAAACTGAAATCTCCATCCCGATTGTCAAGCGTGGAGATTATGGCAAGCCCTTTATTAAGGTGTTGCCACACCAATCGAGTGATCGTCGATCGATAGTAGAATGGATTAGTCGACGTCGATCGACGGTTTCTACTACACCAATCAATCGATGGCCGATAGATACTATCTGTCGATGGTGGAATGGATTGGTCGATGTCGATCGATAGTTTCCAGCCAGAATATAATCAATCTACGTCGACCGATGCCATCGACCGGCAATCGACCGATTGGTTAGTCGACCAATCTATTAATGTTGACCGATATCGATCGATGCCATCGATGGACTATCCATCGATAGTTAGGTGTGGTAACACCCTTAGATATCCTGAAGACCAGCAGTGGACTGTTACAGGCTGTGATTGATGATGATGATGATGATGATATGCTTACCTTCAGCCCTTGGCCGGTGTAGACGACGTCTCCTTGCAGGTTCTCAGGTATCAGCCGGTAGGACGTGGTGCCTACTGTCATCCTGAAATACAGAGAAAGAAACCTCATTAATTTATATAGATACTTATTAAGGAAATACTACGGCGGCCCAATTACCCCCTTCCCAATCCCCGATTCTCCAACAACTTAAATTCCTAACCCCCAAAAGGCCGGCAACGCGCTTGTAACGCCTCTGGTGTTTCGTGTGTCCATGAACGGCGGCGATTGCTTACCATCAGGTGATCCGTCTGCTCGTTTACCGGTTAGGTAGATAAGGTATTCTCTCATTATTGAATTCACGATCTGTTTAAAGTCCGATCGGAGTCCTTAATCATGAAATCATGAGCTATAAACTGTGATAGTGTTTTCTCGCATTATTGGGATGCTCGATTAGTTTAGAATCAGATCGGAGTCTTTAACCATAGGTTTTAAACAATGATTTTGATTCGATACCTGTGTCAAGCCCGTTCAAGACCTACCTAGGTGACCAACACTGTGATTTAGGGAGGACTTTGTTACTTCTCTCAAGACGTCTATACGATATATCGATTGCTTACCATCAGCTCTATACCATAAAAAAATTATTCAACAATCATCCTTTAGCACTAGTCATTAGTGAATATAGCACCTGTGAAGTGAATTTCGGAGAGTGTGCGGGGGAACTGCACAACTTGATTCCTCCTAGTCCTTTCCATCATCGAACCACAAGACAATCGGCGAGGCGTCACCGTTTCATGGTAAATATCCTGATATAATATACTGATGGGTATAACCTGGGTGTCTTCAAAGCCCGAGTGAATAGGTTGCTTATGGGCAGACGTGCTCCATCGTAGGCCGCATCATCACTTACCATCAGGCGAGATAGCGGCCAAACGTCGGCCCATTTAACATAAAAAACCTTAAACAGTAATAAATAAGGACCATTCTGCTACAAACCTGCAGGAGTCGATGGGGTATGGCACTTTGCACAGTACGCTGAGCTGGTCTCCAATCCTCCGTACTGCCTCGCGAGGGGTGATGTCCACATCCTGGCCTGTGAAGATGAGAGGAATCACGTTAGAAACATTATACAAAGAAACTATCTTTTGCCCGCGACTTCGTCCGCGGAAAATTAAAAAAAAAATGGGTTGTACTACCCCTAGGGGGATGAAAAATAGATGTTCGCCGATTCTCATAGATAACAAGAAGATAATTCTCCGGATAAGCACAAAAAAATTCATCAAAATCGGTCGAGCCGTTTCGAAGGAGTATGGCAACGAAAACCGTGGCATGAGAATTTTATATATTACTAGCAAACCCGGCGAACTCCGTTTCGCCACCAATAAATTTCCCTGTATTCCTGCTCTTCTTTTAAAATTTTCCTGAATTTTCTTTGCTATAAACCTCACGGACCTTTCCAACGAATGTAAAACCGTGGAAATCGGTTCGTACGTTCTGGAGTTATAGCGTCAGGAAGGAAAAGCCGACTTATTTTTATATTATAGAAAAAATGATAAAACATTATAAAAAAGATTTGCACAGTTTTTTTTAAGTGGTGGAAATGCCTGCATGATTGCGGCTTTACCGGGGCTCCAGCTAGAAAAGCAGGAGTAGAAACAGGGTGGTTTTTAGTCAGTAAGAGTCTGACACTCCCTTTCGCCTCGCCCAAGGTAAGAGAAGACATTGGATGATTTTTCCTCCCTTAAAAAACCCAACCACTATACCTACGGAGTATTCAACAATATTTTATTAATAATATTTGATCCGTTAAAGCCTGGAACACATCAAAAATATCGAAGTTTCGCATATAACAGTTTATGCATATATCGAGTGAAATCCGGCCGAAAGCGGATACAGCCGGATTGAAGCGGATCGCGCCGGAATAAACCGGTAATAATAATAACATAAATGGCCGATGTAGTGTAGTTTTTATATACGTTGTGAATTTATTTTATTTCCTTAACAGTTTTTCTGTAGATTTTATATTTAATATTAAATAACTATTACTATATACTTATAAATCTACATGAAATACTTTTTTTTATGGAATAAGCCGGTAAACGAGCAGACGTATCACCTGATGGTAAGCAATCGCCGCTACCCATGGACACCCAAAACACCAGAAGCGTTACAAGTGCGGTGCCTTTTGGGGGTTAGGAATTTAAGGGTTGTTGGGGAATCATGGATTGGGAAGGGGGGTAATTGGGTCTCCGGTAACCTCACTCACACAACACAACCGTTTACGCCGTTTTTCTGCTCGGCCGTGGTATCACTCCGGTAAAATGAACAATTGATAATATGAACACCTATAGAGTATAGTCTCTGCCTACCCCCCAACACAAGTGTAGTGGGAACTCTCCCCAGACGAAGTTGGCACAGTCTAAGTTTATCTATTCTATGAACATAGTGCAGATATATTGTGTATAATGGAATACAAGGCATGCTCTGTGATTCTGCTTGTATTATTGTTGATTTATTTATCAACCGACTTCACAAAATAGGGAGGTTCTCAGTTTGATTTGTATGTATGAATGTTTGTGCATGATTATCTTGTGTTTGTCTGAACCAATTTCAACTTAGAATTTTCAGACTCAGGACAATGTTTTAGGTATATTATCCGACTTAAAAATGGAGGTTTGCTATTTTAAAAGAGGTTTACAATTTTTGTTTGTCTATATGTCTGTCTGTTTGTTTTGACAAATCTCTGAAATGGCTGGACCGATTTTGACGGGAATTTTATTGGCAGGTAGCTGATGTATTAAGGAGTAACTTAGGCTACTTTTATTACTCACAAATTCCCTTTTTGCACGCGAACGAAGCCACTGGCATCAGCTAGCTTTATATTCTGAATTACTATATTTTTCCAATTGCCCATCCCGGTAATCGGATTCAGGACCTGAGTACGCAACCACTGCACCTAAATAACTTATGTCCGAATACTCAAACGCTACTCAATTTTAAGACGCTCTCAAAACTAGTTCTGTCCCTATCAATTCTTTATAAAACGACAGAGATAGCACGATATTTAAGTACAACTTAAAATTGAGTAGCGTTTCAGTATTCGGGCGTTACGAGATTCAACGTATCGTCTCAATATTGCACCTTGTTCCAAACTCAGGCTGCGCTAACTTCCTTGTTCATGCTAAACTGTTATAATAGGACGATGAACTAGTCGCTGCGTTCGGCTTCACTTGTTTCTAGTTTATTTTAAATGTACTTCCGCGCGGTTTCACCCGCACTGCTTGGCTCCTATTGGTCATAGCGTGATGTTTTATAGCCTATAGCCTTCCTCGATAAATGCACTATTCAACACAAAAATAATTATTCAAATCGGACCAGTAGTTCTGGAGATTAGCGCGTTCAAAAAAGCAATTAATCAAACAAACTCTTCAGCTTTATATGCAAATTGTATGGATAAATGTGATACGAATAATTAACATTAATGTAGTCAGTCCATGGCAGTCGACTGGTGGACTAAGGAACTCTTCCACAAATAGTATTAGATAATAATATCTTCTTCTTTAGATATTAGTCTCGGTGGAGATCCACTTTTTTTAAGGGAGAAAACGCATCTAATGACTTCTTCCGCCCTGGGCGAGGCGAGAGGGAGTGTCAGACTCTTACTGACTAAAAACCACCCCGTTCCTACTCCTGCTTGTCGAAACGGAGCCCCGGTAAACCCGCTAGGTAGTCCGCAGCTCCGATACAGCATCAGCTCACTGGGCCCCATTTGTGGTGGTCTGATGGCTCTTTGAGTGCAAGGATATGTTGGAGATCGCAGTATAAAAGGTTCAGGTTTATCAAAGACTACTGCAACCTGGTCTATGTACAATAATTCCTTAGTCGGGTATAAGACGGGAAGAGTTAGGGTGGTTGACAAATGTAGGTACCTTTTCTCTACTCAGCATACATTTAGATAAAATGAAGTACGAAATGAATGTATTATTGAAATGTATGAAAGTACATTATTTATGCAAAGAGTCGCTTCCGACAGTAAAATTCCAAGTTTTATTAAGAAAATATTTAATATCGCCATGTAGGGGAGTGTGTCTCAACATTGTGTGGCTCGAGGATCAAATATGGCTGCTGAGAACAGAGTGTCGGGTTCGATTCCCGAGTCAGTCAAATCAAGTTTACTAGGTTTAGGGTTTCTTTGATATGTTTTATGTCTGACATGTTTTGTAGTCTCGGTTTTGATTCGTGAGTCGGACAAGTCGTATAATTTAGAATTGCGGTAATTAAAAAGGCCTACGAATCTGGTTTTTCTGCAAAGGGAACCGCGTTTAATTCTTTTTTACCGCCTTAATACTTTTTGCCTCTTCTACGTTAAGTCTGAAAAATACTATGCTGAAAACCGCATCAAAATCGGTTCAGCCAAACGCGAGATAATCGCGCACAAACATACACATACTATTTTGAAGTCGATTAAAAATGTCAAAGAAGCGGTATTATAAACGTATAATACTTTACCAGACTCGGAATCAAACTCTACACCTTCGGCAGTCAAACTCACGTCCACGCGACATTAAAACAAAACATAAAAATTGTTTCTCAGAGAACATTTACAAAAATACGACAGCGGGTCACAATGACCCCGCGGCTTCAGTGTAGGGTTGGAAACAAATATAAATACCTGAGCAATGTGTAATAATGCTACATTCCCGGGATCCCGGGCTCCGGGACTGTGTCGCGGCCCCGGGATCTTGTTGCGGGACTAGTGATGCTCAAAGTTTATGTACAATATAGAAACAGAAGAAAGAAATAAAGAAAAACAGTTTATTTGTACCATTTAAAAAAAAAAAAAACAATAAACATAAAAAAGTATAGAGGTATACGTGTAACAAAATACCCATATACATCAAGAAGCACTGAAGAATACAGGTTGAATAGAATCTCTACACAAAGTTTCAGCTCAAAATACGTTTAAAAAAAAATTGGTACCAAATACTTGGTGTCGCATGGTTCTTGATTTTAAATCATCATACAAACGTATCACAACACTACAGGGGTCACTCGCTAATATTACGAAACATTTCTTCTGTAAATCTGATCGCCTAGTACTTGTATCTACCTAATTTTGATGTTCGGTTTCTGGAATTTTATGTATTGGAAAAAATCATAACTTCGTTCCATGAAAACATGAGTTTAAAAAACCCTTCCCGTATCGTTTGTTATGTTATCTAGAAACCGTGCACTTGATATGTATACCCCTTTTTGTTACACCGTGTATATATTATATGCATGTACTCGTACTTTCTAACATTAAGACACCACTGACAAACGGTGAAGGAAAACATCGTGAGGAAACCTGGGCTTATAATTTCTAATTATAAGTTTGAAATCGCCAACCCGCATTGAGCAAGCGTGGTGATTAATACTCAAACCTTCTCCATGTGAGAAGAGGCCAAAATTCTGTTGATGTGTATGTGATGATGTGGTGTAATTGTCTTAAAGTTGAGCAAGGAAATTAAGGTCGTTGTTATTGACGAGTGGTTGCAGTGCAATGTGTAGACAATTCCATTCCTGTACGGAAACATTTTTAAAGTGAACAACAAATTCTGATCTGCATCTACTCGTGATGTGTATATAATAAGCAATTAATAGTCTATTTATTGGAGCCAAACAGATTAATTAGTAATTCAACTAAAGGCCGATTAGCCGTTTATTTGAACGGCTGAATTCCTGTAAAACCAACAAAGTCGCACTGAGAGACATTTAATGATTACTTAAACTATTCCTTAGTAACGATTTTATATTGGAAACAATTGACTCTGAGTACGGCAGTTAGAATTGCCGCAAAGAAATCGAATAGCCATCACAAAAATAAACAGCCACATAAACCCAGATACTTTATAAACTAAATCACATTGTGGACACCTCATCTCCGTAACAACATCATGGAACTGCAGTATATCACAGACACACTGCATATTATTATATGATACTAGCTTCCGCCCGCGACTCCGTCCGCGCGGATGTCGGTCTTCGCGTGGAAGTTTTATTTCTCCATTTTGAGTAACTCTGACAATGACATCTTTTAAATATCTATTGGACCCAAATACGGCTAGGCCCTAAATAATTAAAGAGATCCCCTCTTTGAGCTACTGCTGTTGAGCTCGTGTTCTGTAGAATAAAACTGAAAAAATCAGATTTTTTTTACGTATTTTTGCAGGATAAAAAGTACCCTATTTTATGCCCAGGATAATAGGGTATAATTATACCAAGTTTCATCGAAATCGAACCGTTACTTTTCACGTGATGCCTGAACATATAGACAGACAGACAGACAGACAGACAGACTGACAGACAGACAAAAATTTTGTTAATCACATATTTGGATTTGGTATCGATCCAGTAACACCCCCTGCTATTTATTTTTTCAATATTTTCAATGTACGGAATTGTCCCTTCTACAGATTTATTATATGTATAGATATAATAGTGCATGCAGGCATCGCTCGCGGCAGCACATGATATTGTTTGCTCGGCGCTCAGTGCTGAGCATTTTTATACGATTTTATCTCTGTTATTGATTTTGCAAGTTGAAACTTTAAGGTATTAAATTCTGTATAGTTTTTGTTGAGTGAATATATGCATGGTGTTTAGTTTTATTACATATACAAGTTGTTTAAGTGTGAGAGCCATGCTTCGGCACGAATGGGTCGGCTCGACCGGAGTGATACCACGGTCTTATAGAAAATCGACGTGAAACAACGCTTGCGTTGTATGAGTGAGGTTACCAAGCGTCAATTACCCAACAAACCTTAAATTTCACATCCCAAAAGGCCGACAACGCACTAGTAACACATCTGGTGTTTATTAGCGGTGGTGATTGCTACCATCAGGTGATCAGTCAGCTCGTTTACCGGCTTATACCATTAAAAAAAGATCTTTACTAAACAACATATTTCTATATCACATTTACAAAAACAAAAAAGTCCACATCACTTTTCCACGCAGATAAAGTCGCGGCAAGAAGCTAGTCACTACAGATTTCTTTAAAAATTCCTTGTAATTCACATCATGTAGTATTGTCCACTCGGATCCTTGTTCGACCAATGTTTGTTGGACCCTACATGTGGAGTATATTGGGAAGTGCTCGGAGGTCGACCCGACACGACATGGCCAAGTTTTCTAAACGCAGGCACCATGTAGCCGGCGGCTGTTCGGATATTGGAGACTGGGTTGTGGTGCTCAAAGTTTTTAAAATAGGTATCTATACTAATATTAATATTATGCAAAAACTATTACTTATACTTATACTAATATAAATATTAATATTATAAAACTGAAGAGTTTGTTTGTTTGAACGCGCTAATCTCAGGAACTACTGGTCCGATTTGAATAATTATTTTTGTGTTGGATAGCGCATTTATCGAGGAAGGTTATAGGCTATAAATCATCACGCTACGATCAATAAGAACCGAGCACAGCGGGCGAAGCCGCGCGAAAGTAACTAGTATAATATAAAGTTAATACATATAGCGATCAGATTGGTGATATATTAAAATAAGGCCAAATTAAAAGTACCTTTAACCGACGAGCATGCATGAAAAGACTGATGACTGTTGATGAAGCGAAAAAAGTGTGTAAGAACCGTGACCATTTGCAAAAACTATGATAGTTTCGAGTCACAGAGGGATTCTTCATCATGAGCAGCGCGCGCAGATACGCTGTGTGAAGATAGGTCTGTCTTTTTTTAAAGAATATAAATCATCTAATGACTTCTCCCGCTTTGAGCGAGGCGAGAGGAACTTTTCTGCTAGAAGCTGCGGACTACCTAGCGGGTAACCGGAGCTCCCGCTAGAAAAGCAAGAGGAACAAGGACTAAGGACAAGCAGGAGTAGGACCGGGGTGGTGTTTAGTCAGTAAGAGTCGGAAACTCACTCTTACCTCGTCCAAGGCGGGAATAGCCATTGGATGGTTTTACACCCTAAAAAATATTCCTCTAGTGTTACGGGTGTCTATAGGCGGCACCGATTGCTTACCATCAGGTGATCAGAAAGGGTAGACATCATTTTGCCGGCCTATGCCATAAAAGGAGGAGATTCTTAAACCAGAACTTTACACAAAGTTCAAAAACAACAATTTCTATTTATACATATACAATTCTCTACAAAATTATAATTCAAGACGCATTTACTAAATATACCGTCCTTACTTTAACTAATTTAAAATATAAATAATCATTAAGAGCCCTACTTACACCCGATAAAGGCGGAGGGGCTAAATTATTCCCCATTTCTGAGCAAAATGGGAATCATAAGACAGCTATAATAGGGCGCTGTGTTATCAAAACACTGAATATTACGTTTCCTGTGTATTTATGCTTATGTCTTCATTTTACTGATGAGGAGGTGACCCTGGGGTTATATGATGCTAATGGAAGGAGGGTCTTAGTTGTTGTTCAGTAGGTCAAAGTGTTATTTGAAGTTTGTCATCATTTATCTTATAATTAATGCAATAAGGCTAGAATAGACAGTGTTAGTATTACGTCATTCAAAAAAATCTGGTATCGTGGTAGCCTGGAGGTTTAAGACGCCCGCTTTTCATACATGAGAGTGCGGGTTCGAAACTTACCAACGGCAAGTACCTACCAATGTGACTTTTTTCGAGTTATATGTACTTTCTCAGATTATTTAGACACCACTGACAAACGGTGAAGGAAAACATCGTGAGGAAACCTGGGCTTATAATTTCTAATTATGAGTTTGAAATCGCCAACCCGCATTAAACAAGCGTGGTGATTAATGCTCAAACCTTCTCCGTGTGAGAGGAGGCCTTTGGTCAGCAGTGGCCACTTATAGGCTGATGATGGTGAAAAGTGGGTGTACATTGTATAGCGGCATTACGTGCCGTAATATGCACCCTTCGGGGAAAAAAGGCGTGACGTTGCGATTCGATTTCGGCGTGATTCTGTCATTATTATTACATAACACAATATAAGTTTTTAAACTGACATGGTCACTAACACTATTATTAGAACTTATGACGGGATATTTACCATGTTTATTCAGTTAATCCGTGATCATGGCGCTTGCAACAGTGCCGAAATATCGGAAACTCACCAAAGTGAATAAACATGGTAAATATCCCGTCATAAGTTCTAATAATATTATTACATAACACAATATCCCGACCCTCAAAAACACTAACGGACCTAAAAAACATGAAAAAAAAATGCTGTCGGAACATCCGAAACTTTCTTTGGACGTCTGTTCAACGAGACAAAACAAAAGTTTTGTGAATTTAATTCCACAACTCGTCGCGAGTGCTCGCAGGGTAGAAACTACAAACTTTGAGAACCACTGTTCCCGACAAATACTTGCTCGCGGGCAGCGCCGCGGTACCAAACTAGTTTAACGACCGAATATTACTTTTATGAGGTTTTATTTGTTTGTCTACTAGGTTGTAGGTTGTAGGTAGACGAGTAAAAGGTCTTGGGTTTGATTTCTGATTTGGAAAAATGATTAAGGATTTTCACAGATTTTTGAAAATGTCTCTCTGTGGCTAGTATATGGCAATGCGATTGTTGAGGTATTGGGTTCGATTCCGGAGCTGAGCCGGGGTAAAATATGACTGAATAATAGCATGGAGTTTTAAGAGTTGCGCCTGGTAGTAGGTATATGGTAATAGACTCACCTCCTATTACATTATCCTGCCCGCGTTAATGAAAGACTAGTAGGCATTTTAGAACTTTACGCGCTCGTGCCAATAAAATTTTGTTATTTTGTGATAAAAATAAAACTAGTGAGTATACAAAAAGAGTTTCTTTGGGAAAGTTGTTTGTAATCATGAGTACAATTACGTGTTTAAATATCGTTCACTAATTACCTGTCACCCTATATGTCTATCTCTGTCCACCTCTTCAGGAGTTAAAAGCTGTTAGAATGTTAGAACAATTTTGAACTTAATATTTTGTAATAATGTCGAAATTTCATTGACAGTTTATAGTTTGTCTAGTGTCTACAATACCAAAGTATGGGTAAATCGAAAAACTTACATTGAATCTTGTGATCACGATATAAAAGTTAGTCGTTTCTTCTTTGTAT
This sequence comes from Spodoptera frugiperda, assembly GCF_023101765.2. NCBI lineage: Eukaryota > Metazoa > Arthropoda > Insecta > Lepidoptera > Noctuidae > Spodoptera > Spodoptera frugiperda. Next base: position 559,200 of record NC_064232.1, on the reverse strand, counting down.
TTTTATTTGTTCAATAATGTGTTTCAGATTGGCGGGTTTTTAACTACCTTCAAAAAGGAGGTTTTCATTTTGACCTGTATGTTTTTTTTTAAAAAAAGTTGGCCCTACACAAAGATTTCAAAAGGAGATGGCTAAATGACTGACCCAGGCATAATAACAAGAATACGAATTTCACGCTAACCCGTATTATTTAAATATTCACTTATGAATTATTTTGTGTTTAACTAATTCTTATAACTTGGTGAACAAAAATTAACAAAAAATAAGTTTCATAATTGATTTTTTTCTGTTGTGGTTTGACATGACAACACGGAAGTAGGTACTGCAAGCTATTATTAGGACATTAGTTTCCCCGAAAATCAAATCGAAATAATTAAACGAACATCAATTTTTAATAACGGTAATATAATGACTTTTTTCTGAAACCAAATAATTGTAAATGTTTTGATCGACACAAAATATATATTTTGTATAAGATTGCACAATCTTACTATATATTTTGTGTCTGTCCTTGGTTACTTTGTGTTCATTATCTAGTATACGCAGAATTGTTTACCTATCTACCTCATATATAAATAACTTTCGGCTCAGGTTCATCAAAACGCCTTGGTAAAAGTTCAGAGCAATGTTATATTTGGAAGTTTTTGTAACGTTGTTTGACGTAGGAGCGCTACTTTATTTTCAGGATTGCGCAGATATGCCAAGTTTCTGGACCTTCTTAACTACAAAATATCAATATTTAATTATGCGGCTTTATTTATTGCTAGGTACCATATTTATACAATATTTATTTGTACGGGTTACGACGTCCATACTTTGGTTTAGCCATGTCCTTTTCGAAAAACCGGAAAAAGCCCAGTAATACTTCGCTCGACCCGGGAATTGAACCCGAGTCCTCCTGCCCGGCAGTTGCACTTGCAACCACTCGGCCAACGAGGCAGTCTTATCCTTATAATAATTAGCCTTATAATGATAAATAAATAAACATTACTTCTGAATAAGCCCCAACAAACATTGGCTCGCGCCCAAACACAACAAAATAACAACTACGGAGCTACCTTTTCCAGCTATTTTGATCCAAAAATCCCTTAATCGGCTTACGGACCTCAAGAATTGGGAAACAAAAGATCTCGGAAGATACGCCACGGATTAAGTAACTTCAAGTTAGTTTCGTAACATATGTATGTATCGTTGTGTGAGTGAGGGTACCGGAGGTCGGAGGTCTAATTCCCGACCTCTAAATCCCCAATCCTTAAAAGGTTACACACTTATAACTCCTCTAGTGTTGCGAGTGTCCATGTGCGGAGCTGATTGCTTACCATCAGGTGATCTGTCTGCTCGTTAAAACCTATGCTCGTTAAATCATAGACTAGCTACTTCCACGTGGTTTCACCCGCTCTGCTTGGTTCCTATTGATCGTAGCGTGATTATTTATAGCCTATAACCTTCCTCGATAAATGTGCTATCCAACACAAAAATAATTATTCAAATCGGACCAGTAGTTCTGGAGATTAGCGCGTTCAAACAATCAAACAAACTCTTTAGCTTTATAATATTAAGTATAGATTTGACTATACTACCACCAAAACTTATACTACAATATCTCTATCATACATTAAGGTACGCTAACATCACCCCCTCTATGTGTGTCGGGGGTATACAGAGAGCGACAATCACGTGTGAAGCCCCACACGTCACACGTCGATGTGATTGGAGCGATGATATGACTTCGTTAAGCAATTGTTGATGTGGACTGTGATACAGTAGGGTATGGAGACTATTTCGGTGTTCATTTTTTGGGTGTTAAAATTATTAACCAGTAATATGCGCGATGTGGCCGCGTCTGCGGACGCTGCTCATGATGAAGAGCAAAGGAAAGAAAGTCCCTCTTTTTTTTGAGGGGGAAAATAATCCAATGACTTCTCTCGCCTTGGGCGAGGCGGGAGGGAGTGTCAGACTTACTGACTAAAAACCACCCCGTTCCTACTCCTGCTTTTCGAACCGGAGCCACGGTAAACCCGCTAGGTAGTCCGCAGCTCCGGATCAGGAAACTAGGTACCTATTCTTGTTATCATTAGAACTTAAGGCACTGCTGAGTGCCGAAATATCAGAAACTCCTAGACATAAATAAACATGGTAAATATTTCGTCTTAAGTTCTAATGTTAGTGTTAGTGACCATGTCAGTTTAAAAACTTATATAGGTACTCTCGATTTCACCTGTTCTACAGGAGCCGCTGTTAGTGGTAGCGTAATGTTTTATAGTATTTCTCGATAAATGGACTATCCAAGAGCAGGATTCCGAAGCTGGTGTGGTGATTAATGCCCATTGCCTTAATCACCATGATTACTTAATGCGGGTTGACGATTTCAAACTTAATTAAGTCCAGCATTAATCACGGTGTTTTCTTTCACCGTTGCCAATATTAGTATAAATAATACTAGCTTCAGTTAGCGGCTTCAACCGCATTCCCTTGGGATGAAAAGTGTTATTCTAGACCATTATTTACCCATGTTCCAAAATTCATCCCAATCCCTTTAGCCGTTTTGACGTGATTGAGTAACAAACATACACACTAACTTTCACATTTATAAATAACATAAGTAAGATTTCTTTTTCAATTTTCTCCTTCCATATCTAACCAGAGCCTCCCACTCCTATACTAGTGTGATATGTGATATGATGATCACGCTATATCATACACAGTATGTCCCTCTAGCGGCCATTTCGCACAACTGTGACAAAATACGTGTCGCTATATGCCTCCCTAGCGGCCTATAATGACCAACTTTTTGACAATTTCATTCAATATATCGTGTTACTGAGTAATTGTTATATGTAGGGCTGTTGGTTAAAAGGGGGTAAGCAGAGATGTGCAGTAGTTGGGTGAAAGAAAAGATTTTTGAATGTAATTTGTTGAGCAAGGCCACCATTTTGTGAGGAATGGTATTGTGAATCTGATTGAAAAAGAGTAACCTATGGAGTTTCTTGCTCGTTCTTCTCCATAGGAATCTACACTTTGGAACGAGCAAATAGAGCAACTAGAGAACTGACCGACAGACAGACGTTATTAATATTATTATATTTGCTTTGACGTTCAAAAGTGCCTTCCTGGTCTATTTGAAATAAACAATATTGACTTTGACTTTGACATTGACCAAAAACTAAATTAGATTTAGATTTCAGCCATGATCGTCCCACTGCAGGGCAAAGGCCTCCCTACCCTCCTTCCACTCCTCTCTGTTTAAAGCTTTTTGCGGCCAATCCTTGTCATAGATGCCGAGTTCTAAAAACTAAACATTACAAAAAAATCTACTACGATTAATTCACAAGTATTCCCTAAAAATCTTTTGCAACAGCGTGTCGTCTCCACGCCGCCCCCAGTGCCCCCATATTAGCTCACTCGAACATCATAAACTTGATTGTGTCACACTATACTACGCAGACACTCGGCTTTGCTCGTTATCTCGCACTTTTGTTATTGCCAATCATACTATAAATAGATATAATCAGACGATATCTATTTGATAATGGGTATCAATTAAGTTGTTTCTTGTTAAAATTATAATTTATTTATTTTATAGGTTGACTATTATATTATGGAATAGACGGCAAACGAGCAGACTGATCACCTGATGGTAAGCATCGCCGCCCATGGACACTCGCAACATCAGAGGATTCACAAGTCACAGGTGCGATGCCGGTATTTTAAAATAGAGTATGCTCTTTTCTAATGTTTGACTGCACAGTTGGCGCGGTGGCTGGGCAACTGGCTGCCGTGTAACGTGTCGCGAGTTCGGATCTACTAATCGTTGTTCCGTATCTGCGTGTTATGTGTTTGTGAAATTATATGTTTGTAAACGCACCCATGACACAGGAGAAAACACTTTTATCGCCACCGCACATGGACACCTCTACACCAACACCAGAGGCGTTACAAGTACATTGCCGGCGTTTTGGAGTTAAGGAATTTGTTGCGGAATCGGGGATTGTGCAGATTGGGATGGGAAAGTAATTGGGCCTCCGGTAACCTCACTCACACAACGCACGCGTTATAGCACGTCGGTTTTCTGCTAGGCCGTGGTATCACTCCGGTCGACCCAGCCCATTCGCGCACTTTCATATCCATCCACCCATCGGTCACAGGTTCCAATTCATTTCTTGACAACAACAATTTAGGAACCAAAATATTTGCAAAAACAATAAGAGGTAAAAATATAAGATGTTATTTCACGAAAAAACGTCCGAACCATTTCCTACACAAATAAAATCATCTCTGCCCTACTCCCTCGAAACTGCCGTGATGTTTGAGTATAAGCAGAGTTCTCGTATAAAGTGCTATTCCACACGAGACCGGGTTTAAAAGCTTAGTCTAAGAGCTTTAGTCTGTACTGACAGATATACCTACATACTTTGGTAGTATATGTATATGTGTGCTACGGTTGGGGCGGTAGTTGAGTCACCGGGCGCCTGTGCAACGTGTTACGGGTTCGATTCTTGTGCCGGACAAAAAGTGATAGGTAATGGAGTTTTCTGAGGAAAATGATTATTTTTATACAGGAGTTAGGAAGTTGAGTGATGTTTCACTGTCGTGCTTTGGTGAGCACTTGTGACAATTGGTTTTTTTGTTTTTTATTATTATCGTCACACCTTTTCCATCTCCGAAGGGGTAGCCAGAGATGCACATAACGGCACGTAATGCCGCTATACAATCTACCTTACTTAAGTTTCACCATTTGTGTTGTAAGTCCCATGTAATAGGGGGTAAGCCTATTTGCCATAAATACTGGGCACAATTCCAGACTCCGTGCTACTACTGAGATATTCCCGAAAAAAACCGGAAATGTTTTGCCCGACCAGGGAATCGAACCCCAAGGGGTCTCCCTTGCCCGGCAGTCGCACTTACAACATATTCAACCACTCGACCAACGAAGCAGTCGTTTATTTATTTATTAACCATTACATAACAAAAGCATTACTTTTATTGCAATATCACTTAGTACTCTGCTAACCCCCGAACGTCATAAAAAGGAACATAATTGCCATTCGCGTAGCAATCGAATTTGCCAACCCTAATCTCTAGGGTTGCCAATAATACACATATATCATTTACAAATCGTACAATTTGTTTTTATTACGTGGCAACCATTGGTGGATTGTTGCAGGGTTGGCACGTGGTTGTACCTATAACTGTACTGTACCTATGATTCACAATAAAAACTGAATTGAATTTATTTAAAATTGAATTAGTTTTAGTTGAATTAGACGTCATTTTATTAGTAGATACAAAACTAACTACAGTCCAAAACAAAGCCAAATTATGAACTATTTTTTTAAATCGGTTTTTATACCTTAAACCTTCTCCCAAGTCTGAAAAATACAACCGGAGCTGCAAACAACGGGTTTACCGGGGCTCCGGCTTAAAGCAGGAGAAGGAACGGGGTGGTTTTTAATCAGTAAGAGTCTGACACTCCCTCTTGCCTCACCCAAGGTGGGAAAAGTCATAGGATGATTTTCTCCCATAAATAAAAAAGAAACTGAAAAACACTATACTCAAAACCGCATCAAAATCCATTCAGTCAATCGCGAGATAATCACGCACAAACACACAAGTCAAATTGAAAACCTCCTTTATTTTTGAAGTCGGTTAAATTTATATTATTATATTTTATGACTTGCTACGTACAACCCGCATAGTGTACGTATCTTCACGACCCTCTAAACAACAAGGCACTTCACTAAATAAAACTATTTGTCATAATATCGTTTCCGAAAGCTCTTAATGTGATTACGGACACCCCTGGTGTAACCTAACCTTTTTAGTGATGACCCTTACTGGTACCTACTTGAGGAAATGGTATGAGTTAGTTTTAGTTGAGGATAGATAGGGTAGAGTGGGGTAGGCAGGGTTTTATTTATTTTTTTATTTAAACGTTGCTCCACACTACGATTTTCACCTGTGTCGTGGGTTACAAACATACAAGTTCACATACACATGACAACCAGACCAGTAACTACATTTTGTTGATCACACAAAGAGTTGCTCCGTACGGGTATCGAACCCGCTACAATTTATACATACACGGAATGGGACCGCCTCCAATTTTCTTTATTTATGACGGGTACCTTCTCCTAAGTCTGAAAAATACTATGTTGAAAACCGCATCAAAATCGGTTCAGCCAGACGTGAGATAATCACGTAAAAACATACATACATACACATACATACACCTCTTTTTTCGAAATCGTTTAAAAATACCTAGAAATTCAAGAAAAAAATTCGACGGCAAAAAATATCGTAGAAAAAGAAAATATCCGTATATTTCTGGCGATAAACCCTACCTATCCCTTTATTGGTATGGGATACCACTCAACGTGTTTATTAGCTGAAACGGCTGCCACTATGTGGTTGTATTACTTACATTACATTCTATGGTGGATAAAAGACTTTCTGAATACTTAGGAATAGCAATAATGTTGGTATGATAAGGTATAATGCGTATCCATACATATTACACCACCCTGATCCTTCCCGCGGGTGTTGTATACCGCTTTTTTTGGTATGGGACAAGCCCGCCACAACCTCCCAAAACCGTTGCAACTCCTGTGCACCAGGATCTACAGTAGATACAACCATGCAAACACCGGAACACTGAAGTCCAACGTCCCAGGGACATGAATGACTGTCTTGGATCCCGCAACGAAATAAATCAGTCGTAAACCCGACTAAGAAACAACACTAGATAAAGACCAGTCAGTTCTAAAATATTTAAGTCGTCACAATTGCGACTGTCGAGCAAGGGATGTCGGATTCGATTCCCTGGTCGGGCGAAGTTTTACTGGACTTTTTTCGGTTTTTCGAAAATTTCTCAGTAGTAGCACGGAGTCTGGAATTGTGTCCGGTATATGGCAATAGGCTCACTCCCTATTACATGGGACTTACAACACAAATGGTAAAAAGTGTGTGTACATTGTATAGCGGCATTACGTGTCGTAATGTGCACCTCTACCTACCCCTTCGGGGATAAAATGCGTGACGTTGCTAAAAGGTTAACAAATATTCGAAAAATCTAAAACCTTATTCTCATTGCGAACTCCAAAAGACATCAAGAAAATGACTATTATTACAATACAAATGAAATTGCCTCTCAAACTCCTCGCTAGATGGCGTTGTTAACAAATATTGCTGAAACAATTTTGTTTTAAAGATACTCTGTATAGCTGAATATGCGTAAAATTTTATTTCTTTTCTTTAGTTATTTGCATTTATATACGTTTTCTATTTATTTTATTGGAGATTTGGTATTTATATTTGAATAAAGGAGTGCTGTGTTGAATTGGGACTCTAATACTAAAATTTTAAGGTTTTTTTTTTAAATACGTACGGATTTTCTCCTGTGTCGTGGGTGCGTTTACAAACATACAAGTTCACATACACATGACACCCAGACCCGAAACAACAATTTGTGGATCACACAAAGAGTTGCTCCGTGCGGGAATCGAACCCGCTACCCGTTGCGTGGCAGCCAGTTGCCCAGCCACCGCACCAACCGTGCAGTCATAGTTCAATGTGGCATAATGGAGACTGGTTTCTAAATTATACACGTGGGAATCAAACACACTACTTTATTTAAGCCTAATAAACAAATAATATACCAAAAACAAATTATAATATTTAACACCAGAAATCGAACTCAAATACCCATCAACCACTTGAATCTACAATACTATACAAAAAGAATCAGTCCACAAAAAAATCAAATTTTCATCAAAACACAGCTACAATGACGAACCAATAAAAGACCCCTAATCCTAAGACCCCAGACCCCCTACACTACAAAGAACCACAAAACGCAATAAAAAATATTAAAGAGACACCCCTTATACTTCTCAAACACACTAATTGCTAATCGACCCCACCCTGTATATAGGGCGCACTTAATAAAATCACTTTTGAAACACCCTCTGTGTTATATTGCGGGTTTTTGATTACGTGTCGCCAGGGCCGTATTGAGAGGTAAACTAGTCAAGTGCCGGGCGCCTGTAGGGCTACTCCGGTTCTCGAATGCAAAGTTTCATTTAATCTTCGGCCGTAGGTTTTATTGATTTACTAATAGAATTACTTGAAATAACGTTTTATTTTTAATTTCATATCAAAAGTTATTTATTTATCTTCATTTCATTCGTTCATTTTTGTTCACAAAAGTTCGCAATAAATGGAATTTAAGTACGTTTGCGGACGAAACTTAGTTTTTCATTGAATTACAGAGGGGCGCCGCGAGACGCAACGTGTCTAACTGCACATAGAGTGACGAAGGCGCCAGAACAAATAGGGATGATGACGGGGTATGAACAATAAACATTTCTTTTATGGTATAAGTCGGTAAACGAACTGACAGATCGCCTGATGGTAAGCAATCGCCGCCGTCACTTGGACACTTGACACACCAGAGGCGTTACTAATGTGTTGGGGGTTAGGAATCTAAGGGTTGTAATCAGGGATTGGGAAGATTAGTAATTGGGCCTCCGGTAACCTCATTCACACAACGATCATTAAACATCTATTTAGTCCTTCATTTAAGTAATGAAAAAATATTAGACACGTATTGTTTTATTTTGTCATTTAAGATTTCATTTCCAATCAAATATAGTATGCATATCTTCGAAAGTATTTTTCAATATTAGTTTTAAAATAAATGTTTTAAAACAATCTACAAGACGGACATTGAAATAAAAATTAGTCATCTACTATATTAGGAGCTTACTTAGGGCGCTCTCTAGGTTTTAGTCCGTCTCTGTGTGTTCCCCCTTTGACAAAGCAAGTAAGGGATTGTCTTTTTAAGGTGCGGAGTTCGATGCTAATTTCAGTTCTTTTTGTATCCATTGTTTTGGAAAAATTACTTTGTCACCATTAGGGGATTTTAAGTAATTTAGATTGATGATAATGGGTGTGAAGAACAGAATTTTGAAATGTGATATAACTGATGATGTTTATAATTTTATTTAATAGTAAGTATTTGATTAGAAATCGAATCCAATTATTGTATAACAAACCTTAAATTCCTAACCCTCAAAAGGCTGGCAACGCACTTGTAACGCTTTTGGTGTTTCAAGTGTCCATGGGCGACGGCGATTGCTTACCATCAGGTGCTCCGTCTGCTCGTTTACCGGCTTATACCATAAAAAAAGTAATGGACAGTACATGACTGATAATATATGCATGACAGTAATGAATAGTTCACACGTGTTTAAAATTATTACTTAACCAAAATAAGTAATAAAAATGTGACAAATAGACCGGTTTGTAACACATTCATATTGTTACAAAGTGGACAGTAGCCAGGGGTGGTGTGTTACTAATTGGGGGTGCATATATTATTTATCTGACGGTTTATATCGGACAAATCTTTTGTGGTCATATTATTGCGGTTGCTATTATTATTTGCAGTAATAATAATGCAAAAATATTGGTGAATGCATTCTTCGGAGTGGTTTCTGGGACATTTATTACATTTAGGAACGAGCACCTAGCTTCTATGGCGGACTATTTCGACGTTTTTAACTGACTTCCAGACATACAAAACGTAAATGTCAGGAACATACATAAATAAACTAAATCTATACTAATATTATAAAGCTGAAGAGTTTGTTTGTTTGTTTGAACGCGCTAATCTCCGGAACCACAAGTTGGATTTGAATGATTCTTGTTGTGTTACATAGTCTATTTATCGAGGAAGGCTATAGACTATAAAACATCACGAGTAAACCGTGATTTTTTGTTAATTTAGTATGTCTCACGATACGTTATTACAAAAATAAAACCAAAATCTCACAAAAACTTTTGTCATCAAAATATGCAAAATAATATCTTCTGAACCAGCTACTAATAATACCATCTCAATTATAGTGACTCTCCCGGGAATAGAACCGCAATACAGATAATGTACAATCATATATTCACCCCTGTGTTGCGTCGTGGGGTGGACAGAGACTATAGTTTGTGTGCTATTGATATATAATGGGTATCTGTCTAATTGGGGACCATTCATCATTTATTTATCGATATTTTATTTTCGTATATCTAGTGATTTTGAGAGTCGATGTGCCAGGTTTGATTCTCGTGTTGAACACGGCATAGCATAGCAATCATTGTTATTATAACGATTTCGAAAATTGTCTTATTTAAACCTTTTTACGATGTCAGATTGTATGGTTTGTACTCATATTATTTCGCATACTTGCTGATTCGTTGTGTGAGTGAGGTTACCGGAAGCCCAATAAGCCCTTCCCAATCCCCGATTCCCCAACAAATTCCTAACCCCCAAAAGGCCGACAACGCACTTGTAACGCCTCTAGTGTTTCGAGTGTCCATGGGCGGCGGCGATAGCTTACCATCAGGTGATACGTCTGCTCGTTTACCGGCTTATACCATAAAAAACTAAACTACAACGTTTAATTTTATTATAACTTTCCTAAGACATACTAAATTAATTATTATGTTTTGGCTTACTATATACTATGAATATGAGCCTCTAAAATGGCTTGAAACTAGTCGAGTTCCTCGTCAAACATCTACAACGTTTACTATAAAAATTGCAAACAGCAAAATGTCAACTCAAGCATCGAACACACACATAAGGCACCACAGATAACACAAAACAATTAATAATAAAAAAAAAAAACAAAAGAAAAAGACACTCAATAAAAACTAGAGTGACAATACCATTTCGAAAACCAAGGGACAAATAACAAAAAGTCTCATAAATCACTATCTAACCACGTGTGGCCACTACACTTATAATCCCGGACAAATCCCTGGGCACAAAATAATACGTATTTGTGCACGGATTAGCGCGCCCGTGTCCAATTACGGGGATCAAAGCGGTTGCTCCCCATCCTAGCATTCAAATAGACTGCCGGCAATTCTTTTATTACACACTCCTGTCGTGTGATGTGGTCACCCTATTTTAAATTTTGCGTGTGTAAGATACAGTGTGTTTGGGAATTGGTGTAGTGTGAAATTATTTACGTTGTGAAGTTTTTTGTTATATTTTTTAATATTTATTTATTTATTTATTAAGGCTTACCAACTAAGATACATACAGACAATCTTGAAAATATGGAAAACAACAGTTCGTGTATGCTCTTAAATTAAAGGTAGGCACAACATTATTTTTAGACCGTTTAAGCATCATAAAAACTAAAGATTGGGTAAACTATAAATGGCTCTTTTAAATATACATATTTATTTTTTAGGTAAGTGTGGGAGAGCCATGCTTCGGCACGAATGGGCCAGCTCGACCGGAGTGATACCACGGTCGAGCAGAAAACTGATGTAAAAAAACGTTTGCGTTGTGTGAGTGTGGTTACCGGAAACCCAATACCCACATTCCCAATCTTCCTAATCCCCGATTTCCTAACAACCCTTAAATTTCTAACCCAAAAGGCTGGCAACGCACTTGTAACGCCTCTGGTGTTTCGGGTGTCTACGGGCGGCGGCGATTGCTTACCATCAGGTTATCCGTCTGCTCGTTTCAATAAAAAAATCTATTTATGCTTTGATACGAATAAATGATTTGACGTTGACTTTGACTTTAAAATAAAATACACAAAAATCAACTCAAAAACACGATCCCAAGGCCCATATCCAGCCAATCAACATAACCGACTGGACAACCGACTCAAAATTAAGTTAACTAGGTACAAAATAATTCGATTCAACCAAACTTCAGTAAGTTGATGATATAATTTACGTATCTGAACTTTCTGACTAGTTTGTCAGAACTCAGAACTTGTCAGACTCGCCGTGATTTCGTTACGATTGTGTAATTAGTTTCGATTTCGCAAAGCTGTTCTGACTTTAACTTTGACTTGTATTTAATGAGATTTTTCGTTAAATTTATTATCTTTTTGTGTTTAGTATTGTTGAGAGGTTGGGGTTAAGATTTAATCGGTGTTTTAAACTGTTTTAAGTGTTTTTGATATTGAAATCTTGTTTAAATTATTATCGCTATTCACCATTTGTGTTATAAGTCTCATGTAATAGGGGGTGAGCCTATTGCCATATACTGGACACATTTCCAGCCTCCGCGCTACTACTAAAAATTTTCGCAAAATAGAAAAAAGCCCAGTTATACTTTGCCCGACACGGGAATCGAACCTGAGACGCCCTAGTCTAGCAGTAGTATTTGTCCTTAAATAAATAAAATTTATAATAGCAATTACAGTAATTGAATCTAATATATGAATAAATCTAAAGACCACTACAGAATCAACTTGCACGGTTCTCTCACATTATCCTCTATTTCATTGTCTGGACTTTAAAAGAGACTATGACCTCTGAGTTTGTTTCGGCATTTCTTCTCAGAGTAGTCGGATAGGAAATGCCGGCCTCATCTAGTTATTTTAAAGATTGACGTGTAAAAGTGTTATTTTGCAATTAGAACTTAAAACGGGATATTTACCATGTTTTTCAATTATTATGAGTTTCCGATATTTAATCATTATTATATATTTTATTTCAAACATGGTAAATACCCCGTTTTAAGTTCCAATTATAGTGTTAGTGACCATGTCAGTTTAAAAACTTATAAGTGTTATTTTGAAACCAACTTGCAGAAATATATATCATTTATCATTGAATAATTTCTTTAAAACATTTGCAATTTATTACCGAACATGCTGTATCTTCGATATTTGCATGTGGTATACAACACAACTATAGCACTTATTTGTCCCTACATTATAACGACATGAAGTGGCCACACTATTGTATTGTGTGTGTGTGTGTGTGTGCAGTGATAGTATTATTATTAATTTAAATAATTATAAGTGTAAGTAGCAACTGTCGAACACGATGTCATATTTTTAATTATTGTTTTTCGGCTATACAATTTTATTGAACGCAGGAATCGAACCCAACATCTTTACAACAAGAATCTTTACCTGTCATTACAGAGGCATACAAGCCATGCTAAAGCCTCTAGCATGGCTTGAAACTAGTCGAGTTCCTCGTCAAATAGTTACGTGAGTAAACCGAAAATAAAAATAATTATTTCTACACAACTTTAGACGTGAATATTTATATATAGTCAAAGTCAAATTCAAATCATTCCAATGAAACCATAAATAGCTACCTATCAAATGTAAACAAATAAAGAAATAAGTCAATCTGTCCGTCAGTGAAGCTAGATGCATTTTACCCAACATCAGAATAGAACCCCGAACCATACAATAAACTATATCAATACTAACGATACGAAACCATGATAGTCTATTTTACCATAAACACCGTGACAGAAATACAAAACCTCTTACAATTCGGTGGCAACCCTCAAAATAAGTGTAACGACAGCGTGACAGCCCTAGCAATTGTCTCTATTGTATCGGAGACAGAGTCGTTAGATGATAGGGATGGGGGAATGTATCGATATTTTTGTTTTAAAGTTTTCTTAGGTTGATTTATAAAATGGTACTAAAATTAAAGTTATTAGCACTTAGCTAAACTAAAGTTTTGTAAGGTTGATTATAAGTATACTTAACAATTTTATCCCCTTAAATGGGTAAAGGGTAAAATATTTATTTATAATTTTCGTTGCAATAAAAATTGCTTACCTCTATTTAAGCAATGAATCCAGAATTGAATTCGAATTAATTTACTGATTAAAGTAAAAGTTTAGTTTAATATTAATTAAAGGTTTTATTTTAAACTTAAATACGTATGTATTAATTTACTATTTATACTTTCTCACCACCTCGAAGAAATGTCTTCTTAATCCATAATTACCGTACCTGGAAACAAAAGTAAAATAACAATTAGAACATTGCTTCAAATTGAAAACGAACGAAAATAAAAAAAAAACTGTTGCACTATAATCCGTACAAAAAAAAAAAAGAATCCAGAAAAAACTCGATAAAATTTCATTACATTTTAAAAACATCGATATTTTCAACTACCGATATGACCACATCCCTCAATCAATGATCCCCAACAGTTGCCACCAAGAGTTGTCACAATAACCACTCGAATCGACAGATGCGGTTATTTTTTTATCTCGTTACTATTTTTTTATAATCCGCACTATCAATAAGGGGGGTCCCTTTGTGGTTACATTCACTACGGTGATTATTATAATCGCCCCAATGATCTTTATTCGTAATCTGTCACTGTAGTTTGCAATATGAGAATATTTATTAAGATTTTTTTATCAAGACTGTAGCACGGAGTTTGGAATTGTACAAAGTATATATATATATATATATTTTTTTTTAATTGGGACAAGCCCGCCACAACCTCCCATACCGCTGCAACTCCTGTACACCAGGATCTACAGTAGATACAACCATGCAAACACCGGAACACTGAAGTCCAACGTCCCAGGGACATGAATGACTGTCTTGGATCCCGCAACGAAATAAATCAGAAGATGTTATTAGAGGAGAAGAAAAAGAAAACGATAGTTTCCAAAGTATATGGGAAATTACAACACAAATGGCGAAAAGTAGGTGTCGTACATTGTACAGCGGCATTACGTGCCGTAATTTGCAACTCTGCCTATCCCTTCGGGGATAAAAGGAGTGACGATACGAACGACGAATTTTTGTCTTAGTTATTTGTCCCTAAAAAAGGCCATTGACGCATTTGTAGCTGCTCTAGTATTGCGGGTGTCCATGGGCAATTGCTTACCATCAAGTGATCATCCGTTTGCTCGTTTTGCTTCAAAACTCCATAGGTTACTCTTTTTCAATCAGGTTCACAATACAATACTTGGTTACATCATTTCGTTGGTTCAATTATGTGAGAACAACATGTAAATAATCTTCAAAAATAAACATAAGGATTCCAACACTTACTACATAATTCTAATTAAAAGTTTTAACTTAAAACTTTCGACTTAACATTTGAACTTGTAGTTACCTAACTACAGTTACCGTTGACTCAAACTACACCCCGTATGGTAATTAACCTGAACATTTAACTGGCATCTTCATACAGTCTTAAGTTAAACTAAAGTTTTCTATGTTTAACTGTGAAGGGTGTTTTTCCACCAGAGATGTGCTATGCTACGTTGCTGTGGATGCGTTTGGCTTCAATCATATTCATTGGTACACATAGCTTAGCACTGGTGGAAACGGAATCAGCTAAACTATGTTTTTTATATGGAAAGATGCGTGCTATGGAAGGCTTCCCTACTATCGATACATTGCATAATCGAACCACATCACATCATCAGCCTATTAGTGGTCACTACTGACCAAAGGTCTCTTCTCACACGGAGAAAGTTTGAGCATTAATCACCACGCTTGCTCAATGCGGGTTGGCGATTTCAAACTTATAATCAGAAATTATAAGCCCAGGTTTCCTAACGATGTTTTTCTTCACCGTTTGTCAGTGGTGTCTAAATCTAAATAATCTTAGAAAGTACATATAACCCGGAAAATGTCACATTGGTACTTGCCGTTGGTAGGTTTCGAACCCGGACCCTCATGCGTAAGAAGTGGGCGTCTAAAACAACCCACACAAAGTCATAATTCAAAAACCTACACATTATAAAATGACCGTGTAAAGTCTTCAAAATGTGAAAAGATCAAAAGCCTTACAAATTACACACATCACATGAAATATGTCATTAAAATATTCTCGAACAGATACTTCTCTGCCTACCCCTTTACTTTATAAGTACCCTTTTCCGAAAATTCTTCGGATTCCATTGAACCCCTTTCACCAGGGCAGGGCTTTAACACCGACGTGTTAAAATTAGCTATGAATTAATTTCCTTTAACTGATTTAAAAAAGCGGTTGTTCTCATTTTGTATGTAAGTATGTTTGTCCGTGATTATCTCGCAATCGGCTGAACCGATTTTGATAGGGTTTTTAGAAGTGTTTTTTACACTTAGGAACAGGTTTTAGTATTAACTTCAATAAAGATTGGAAAGGGGGCGAATTGGGCCTCAGGTAACCTCACTCACACAACGTAACATAACGCAAGCGTTGTTTCACGTCGGTTTCCTGCTCGGCCGTGGTATCACTCCGGTCGAGCCGGCTCATTCGTGCCGAAGCATGGCTCTCCCACACTTCTTATTACTTAAGTAATTTACTATGTCTCTCGATAGTTATTATAATAAACAAAAACACACAACCACTCCGTTTTCAAACAGTCGGTTAAAACACTCGCAATTCAGTTTGAAATTTTGTCAAGTAAAATTGACTAAGACTAGCCCTACTTTAACAAGCCCTTGTATCTTCACGCTTCACTAGAAGGGGCGGGGTAGGCAATGGAAGTATGCATGTGTGAAATTACCAGTACTTAGTGCGTACTGGTGCAGCAATAATATTCTACTAATGTGGTGACTGTCCAAAATGTTGTCTAGGGGTGAATTTGTAACGGGAGCTGCGGACTACATAGCGGGCTTATAGGGACACCGGCTCGAAAAGCAAGAGTAGGAACGGGGTGGTGTTTAGTCAGTAAGAGTCTGACACTCCCTCTTGCTTCGCCCAAGGCGGGTGAAGTCATTGGATGATTTTGCCCCTATCAAAAAGGGGGTGAATTTATTGATAGCTATTAATAAATTTATTTATCTATTTTTTTACTACTTTTGAGCAAATACGTAATTTCTACGTATAAAATGTACCTAGAAGTGACACCATGCGACATTTAAAATCAATATAATATCTTCGAAAGTATTTGTTTCTGTAAATACGTGTGTAATATTTTAAAATAATCTACAAGACGGACATTGAAACAAAAATTTGTCAGAACCGGAGTAGGCCCCAAGTTCTTAGGACACCCGACGGAAGAATACCGTAGCAACTTATCTAGTACTAGCTACTTCCACGCGGTTTCAGCCGCTCTGCTTGGCTTCTATCGCCTATAGGCTATAAAACATCACGCTATGACCTGTGCATTTATCGATAAATGCACTACCCAAAACAAAAAGAATTATTCAAATTGGACCAATAGTTCCGGAGATTAGCGCGTTCAAACAAACAAACTCTTCAGCTTTATAATATTAGTATATATTATGTTATAAATTGAAATGTATATATGACAATATCCATAAGTATGTATGTATTGTACAATAATGCGGTAGGCAGTAACAAATGACAGTCGACGAGTTGATATTGAAGCTCGCATTCGGTGCAAATTAGAATTCATTGAGGAGAGACTGCCTGTCACACCGTAGCGTAATGTTGATGTGTTAACTTCTAAGAGAAATTGAAAATAATAAAAAAAGACATCATCACGCCTGTTATCCCCGAAAGGGTAGGCAGAGGTGCACATTACGTGATGCCGCTATATAATGTACAGCTACTTTTCACCATTGGTGTTATGACTCCCATGTAGTAGGGGGTGAGCTTATTAGCCTATACTATACTCTGGAACAATTCCAGACTCCGTGTTACGGCTGAGAATTTTCGTAAAAACCGAAAAAAGCCTAGTCGCACTTTGCCCGAACCAGGAATCGAACCCGCGACCCCTTGTTTGCCAGTCGCACTTGCGACTACTCGACCAACGAGGCAGCAACTAAAAATGAATTAAGTAAAATTATAATTATCCGTCAAATAGAAACTTTATCAGTCACTGTAAAACACCCCAAAATATTACAGTACGGTGTGACAGTAAGTCCTTTACAGATAAATGAACAGGCTCATTTTTCCACCCGCGCCGCGACGCGACGCCGACAACCGCTTACATAAGTATAAGTACTCACAATATTTACTGTACACTCCTGTATTTAAATAACATGTCCTAGCTAAATTATTGCTATCTATTTCCCAAATACTGACTCCATTTCAGTCTGTGAAGGTTCGTATGTGAGACACGTTTTGATACCCACACACAACGACACGCCTTTTATCCCCGAAGGGGTAGGCAGAGGTGCACATTACGGCACGTAATGCTGCTATACAATGTACACCCACTTCTCACCATTTGTGTTTTAAGTCCCATGTAATAGGTGGTAAGCCTATTGCTATATGTATATGCTGGGCACGTTTCCAGACTCCGTGCTACTACTGAGAAATTTACGAAAATCCGAAAAAAGCCCAGTAACACTTTGCTCGACCCGGGAATCGAACCCGAGACCCCTTGTCCGGCAGTCGCACTTGCGACCACTCGAACAACGAGGCAGTCACGTTTGATAGCTTAAATATTTTAGTGTAAGGGAGTCATGCTTCGGCAGTGCTGTGTCGACTCGACCGGAGTGATACCACAACCGAGCAGGAAACTGGCACGACACGCTTGTGTTGTGTGCAGCCGTGTGACTCAGGTTATTTTTTAAGGTTTAAACCGATAAAAGAGCTAGAATTGGAACTTAATTCAATTTTTGATGAGTTTCCAATATTTCGGCACGTTGCAAGCGCCATGATCACGGATGAACTTATATCGATAAAAGAGCTGTCAGAATGGACACTTGAAACACCAGAGGCGTTACAAGTGCGTTGCCATCTTTTTGGGGGTTAGGAATTTAAGGGTTGTTGGGGAATCGGGGATTGGGAAGATGGGGAAGGGGGTAATTGGGCCTCCGATAACCTCACTCATACAACGAAACACAACGCAAGCGTTGTTTCACGTCAGTTTTCTGCTCGGCCGTGGTATCACTCCGGTCGAGCCGGCCCATTCGTGTCGAAGCATGGCTCTCCCACACTTAGACACTCTACGACTAAACTCCCCAAAAAATAAAACACAAACTTCTACCTTACCCAACTTAAAACACTTTGGTTTAACCCTTAAACTGAAAAAGGTTTATATTAAACCCAAAAATTCACTTCACGCAGAGATTTGGTAACCGCACTCTTTTTAAATACCGGTAAAGGGTATTACCCCAAACCGGGGCGTGAGGTTAGCATTGTAATGAGATTACGGGACCCTTAAATCCCGTATGAACGGCAACTGTCACACGGGAGGACCCTAAACGTGTTGCAAAAAAATATACCTTATGATGCTTTTTGGTTTTTTAACTGTATTACATTTGGGTATGATGTGTGGTTTAAGGCACGTTCCTTTTTTTAATGGGCCTAACATTGGGTGAAATGTCAAAGTAAGAGTATTATAAAACTCCTCATATTATTATTTATTAAACTTTTACATCTACTTTTATGTTACCTCTTAGGAGTTTAATAGACGGACAGAATAAGCAACTCTACGCTGCGCTTGAGTGGAGCCCACTCAACGTCAACAGACGTCGCGGCAGGCCCAGAAGGAGATGGCGGGATGAACTTGACACCTACGATAAGGATTGGCCACAGAAAGCTCTGCATAGAGAGGAGTGGAAGGAGGGTAGGGAGGCCTTTGCCCTGCAGTGGGACGACCATGGCTTAAAATAAATAAATAAAAATAATGATGTTACCTCCAAGTTTGAGCAATCGTGGTGATCAATGCTCAAATCTTCTCCGTGTGAGAAGAGGTGTTTTGGATAATTTCAGAATCGCATATTCTTATTACATTTCTTCTGAGACCTCCCAAATAGTAACACTTGAAACCACTTGAACACCAAGACACACACAAAAAATATACTTAAACAAGTGGGTTCGCCATAATCTCTATACTTTGCCAGGTAGTTGAAAATCGCAGTTTAAAAGGTTCAGGTTTATCAGAGAGCGCTGCTGCACTGTCTCTGTCAAATGTGTAGTCCCTTAGTCGGGTATACGACACCCGACGGGAAGAGTAGCGGTGGTGACAAACGTATTCTACTCTGTTATCGACAGTCATTACATATATCAAGTACACAATATGAACACAACCGGAAATGACGTCACCGTCAATGCAGGGACCATAAACAAATGCACAGAGCTTATGGACCGAGGATCAATGACTTCCGGTTCCCGCTGAGAGGAAGATATTAGCTAGGGTAGGGGGTTCGATTCCCGTCTTTTGTTATGTTAAAGAAAGTGGCTATTATTGTTCGGAGGGGGGATTAAAACGATAGGCGCTTGTCTGCGCTGATTTAGTAGTTGTAATCGTAATGTTTAATGGGTACTTCAAAGTCTTACTGCCGTACTCAGAGACTCATTTAATGATTATTTAGTAACGATTTCGTTCCGTCAACAATTGCTAAGGACTGGGTTAAGTAACCATTAAATGTCTCTGAGTACAGCGGTTAGTAAAATACATAGAAATTAAAATTAAGATTGTTATTTTCTTAATATCAAGTTGGTCTTATAGTTGTTTCTGCCAAAATGTAAGTATTTTTCCCGAGCAGCGGACTACCTAGCGGGTTTACCGGGGCTCCGGCTCGAAAGCAGGAGTAGGAACGGGGTGGTTTTAGACAGTAAGAGTCTGACACTCCCTCTCGCCTCGCCCAAGGCGGGAGAAATATTTGGATGATTTTTCCCCCTTAAAAAAATTGCAGATTTATTTTGAGAAAGTTAGGTCCATTCGAAAATTAAGTAGATCATCAAATCCATGAATAAAGATGTGATTATTTTTGGATATTTTATTGTATTGAAAAGTCGTAATAGTTTATTTTTGTCTAAGGAAACTGGCCAATTGGAAAAAACTTCTCAAATCACTTCGTGTACATTTTAAAGAAGCAAGAAGCAGGAATATTAAACATGTCATATTGCACACGTATAGTATGAATAATGTGTGTATGTGTGTGTGTGTTTTGATACATTTTTCTGAGAACGGCAACACGGTCGCAGCGTTGTGCATAAATATTTGTGGTTTGTGTCCATTGGACGATGACGGACCGTGAAATGTCATATTCTGTTTCATTACATATATCCTACTAGCGAACCCGGCGAACTCCAATTCGCCACCAATAAGGTTCCCTGCTTTTCTCTTGAATTTTTTCCTGAATTTTCTTTGCTGTAAACCTCACGGAGTCCGAGACATTTCCAATGAATGCAAAACCGTGGAAATCGGTTCGTGCGTTCTGGAGTTATAGCGTCAGGAAGGAAAACCCGACTTATTTTTTTTAATTACAAGATATCTCTTGTAATACTTCATTATTTTTATTCACAATAGGGTGATCAATTTTTAAATTAGATTAGATTATTTTAAAACATTAGACACGTATTTTTTATTTTCTTACTGAAACAAATACTTTCGAAGATAATATATATCGATTTAAAATATCGCGTGACGTCACTTCTAAGTACATTTTATACGTAGAAATGACGTATTCTCCTAAACTTTAATTTGTTTTATCCAAGTATTGTTATCTTACATGACAAAATAAAAACTACGTGTCTAATATTTTTTCATTACCTAACTGACGGACTAAATAGATTTTTAATTTTCATACCCCGTCATCATCCCTATTATATTATTATCATTGCAGTGTCATCCGTCATTTTAATTTGTAAAAACATATATTATTAACATAGAGATTCAGCGACCCCACAGTCAAACTATTAAAACGGTTTTGTGGGGCTTAGTATATTGTAATGTAATTTATATGGAAAATGAATAAATAAATAAAATAAATAATAAATAATCCAAAGTTCCCGTGTCGTGCAACAATGTACACACACAAATAACGGAACGCCCGTCGTACGATAGTATGTGTCACGAGTAACTGCGCGCCGTACGTGACGGGGGCTAGGCAGAGAAGTAACACACTTCATAACTGCTACTTATTGTAATAACCGACTCTATTACTTGGGGAATAAGGTTGTGAATAAAATGGCCACGTTCATTTTTCGGTGATACAGTGTTTAAAGATTATTATCGGGAAGTTATTACAAATATTTCATTCTTATAGCGCGTAATGCCGCTATACAATGTACACCCACTTTTCACCATAGTCTCATGTAATAGGGGGTGAGCCTATTGCCATATACTGGGCATAATTCCAGACTCCGTGCTACTACTGAGAAAGTAAGAACGTTTCCCAAAACCGAACAAAGTCAAGTAATACTATGCACGACCCAGGAATCGAACCCGAGACCCCTTGCCTGGTAGTCGCTCTTGCGACCACTCGACTAACGAGACAATCAGTTAAAGAACATCTGTCTGTCAGTCAGTCCTCTAGTTGCTCTATTTGCTCGTTCCAAAGTGTAGATTCCTATGGAGAAGAACGAGCAACAAACTCCATAGGTTACTTCTTTATCGAAAAAAACTTCAACTTTCTCACGAAAACTAAATAATATAGACATTTAACCTACTTTACAAACAAGAGAGGTTATGTGTTGCAACTGTCAAGTACGTGACAAAATCGCTTTTCAAGCAAATTTTATTGTCTGCTATTGCTGAGGGAAATTCGACCTTAATGACTGTGATACTGTTAGAATTGAAGGTCATTTTTCAATGTATGTAGTTTTCTTTGTTATATATATTCACATAAGTATATAGGTAGTTGTTATGTTATTGTTTAGTAACAATTGTTTAGTCATGAATGAAGTTTATGTATGTATCATCTCGACTTATGTAGCTTTATGAGTTAAGCAGAAGTACTGTGGAGGGCAGATCCGCCTGATCATTTTAAACTCTTTAAGTGGGAGAGCCATGCTGCGGCACGAATGGGCCGGTTCGACCGGAGTGATACCACGGCCGAGCAGAAAACCGACGTGAAATAACGCTTGCGTTGTGTGAGTGAAGTTACCGGAGATCCTATTACTCCTAATCTTCCCAATCTCCGATTCCCCAACAACCCTTAAATTCCTTACCCCGAAAAGGCCGGCAACGTATTTGTAACGCCTCTGGTGTTTCGGGTGTCCATGAGCGGCGGCGATTGCTTACCATCAGGTGATCCGTTTGCTCGGTTACCGGTTTATACCATAAAAAAAATTGTTTGAACCCAGCAAAAACATTACCTCATAAATGTATCATCTAATAGAAAAGCGATAACGTCGTAGCTTAGTTTTTTTATAGTATAAGCCGATAAACGAGCAGACGGATCACCTGGTAAGCAATCGCCACCGCCCATGGACACCTGAAACACCAGAGGAATTACAAGTGCGTTGCCGGTTAGGAATTTAAGGGTTGTTGGGGGATTGGGAAGATTGGGAAGGGGGGTAATTGGACCTCCGGTAACATCACTTAAGCAACGCAGGCGTTGTTTTTCTGCTTGGCCGTGGTAACACTCCGGTCGAGCCGGCCCATTCGTGCCGAAGCATGGCTCCTACACTTAAACAGTGTATTCTCTTCAGCTACCTAGGATAGAAGTAGAAGAATACGCTCTAGAATAACACATAGGCTACTGTTTATCCCAAAAAACCCGGGTAAAGCCATGAGCAGAAGCTAGTACATTATAAAACTTCACACAGAACATACAGAGTCCCACATAAATCTAATATTCTTAGCCAACCACAGTAAACTAGTAAGTTCAACTGGAACTGTAGCGGAGCTATACAGGCGCGCAGTTAATTTCCTGCCTCCAACAGTTTACTTGCAGTTACATATACTATGTTCATAATAACTGACATGTATGTATTATGTATGCTGTAACTTGCTTTAGTGCGACTTCGAAACCTACCAACGGCAAGTAGCAATGTACCTTTTTCAGAGTTATATGTACTTTCTAAGATTTATTTAAGGTAAGGGCCTGCATCGTACGCATTCCGTATGAAGTCATCAGTACGCATCGCATGTAGGCATTGCCGATGATGCGGTCCGTACGATGCGGATCAGTGGACGCAGTTGTATGAGTTTCTATACAAGACAAACTAAAATCCGTTGCGTGCGATGCGTACGATAGATGCGGGCTTTTAGACACCACTGACAAACGGCGAAAGAAAACATCGTGAGGTAAGCTGGGCTTATAATTGTCTCTCCAAATCGATTTTGATCACGGTGGGCAGTCTATCTAACTAGACTATCTAATTAGTCAAGAGAGATATTTAATTACCGACGATTACTTAACCCAGTCCTTAGCAATTGTTTTCGGAACAAAATTGTTACTAAGGAATAGTTTAAGTACTCATTCAACGTCTCTGAGTACGACTGTAAGTTTCAGTACGAGAAATAGTTTCCAAAGTAATATTCAACTTACTTCCATGCAGTTGCACTTGGCTGCATGTCAAGGTATATAAAACCAGTTTATTAAGACCCCGCTTTGTACGATCTCTCCGTACATTCGACGGTCAGTTTATACTGGTTACTAAGAGCTATGAAACACCAGTTTACCATGGTCTCGCTTTATATGATCGTTCCGCACTTTCAAGGCTCAATTTATATTGGTTTATGAAGCTTGATGTGAACCGTTCAATGTTATGCTTTCTTGGTAAAATTTATGAGCTCCTAATATATGTATGTATGAATATATTCAAGACTGCTATTTGGATGGGGAGCAGTCGAATTTTGTATGAATAATTTTGTTTATTCGAGCCGTCTGGTGATGTCAGAATGGAATACTTATGTCACACTCTCAGCTCTTCTTGCGGGTGTTACCAACCCGGGAATACAAAAAAAAGTTAGCAAGTCTTCTGATTTATTTCGTTGCGGGATCCAAGACAGTCATTCATGTCCCTGGGACGTTGGACTTCAGTATTATTGTAGATCCTGGTGCACAGGAGTTGTAGCGGTTTTGGGGGGTTGAGGCGGGCTGTTCCCAAATCTAATAGTATCAAACAGTAATTTTTTGCGGGGGGGGGGGGGTAATTCATCCAACGACTTCTCTCACCCTGGGCGAGGCGACAGTAAGTGTCAGATTCGTACTAAACACCACCCTTCCAACTACAAAACATCGTGAGGAAAATTGGGCTTATAATTTCTGATTATAAGTTTAAAATCACCAACCCACATTGAGCAAGCGTGGCGATTAATGCTCAAACCTTCTTCCGAGAAGTGGCCTTTGGTCAGCAGTAACCACTTATAGGCTGTTGATGTGATGTGGCTCGAGTATGCGATGTATCGATAGTAGGGAGCCTAGCACACATCCATAGCACGCATCTTTCCATATAAAAAACATAGCTTACCTGAGTCCGTTTCCACCAGTGCTAAGCATTACGCGTGCGTTGTCGTGTCGTGTGAGAAGAGGCCTTTGGTCAGCAGTGGCCACTTATAGGCTGTTGATGATGGGCACAGCAATCTACCAATTGACCCCACTTCACAGAATTAACTGAGATAGTTATAGAACAATGGAAATCAATAACTATGCCAGTTGAAGCTTACTTAACTTTAAGTAACTTAAACCCAATCGGGACGGTTTTAATTAACCGAATACCATCGGTTTAAACCAGTGGTTCTCAACCGGTGAAGATAATATGGGTCGCGAAATTATCAAGAATGTACACAAAGCAACTCAATATGGTATACACCAACACATCGACACAACTATCTCTATACAATATACATTATACATGTGTAGGTAATTTCATAGTAGTGTGCACAAAAACGTTTGTCCAATACGCACCCATTGGAATATACTATACATTTTGTGTCGGTATACGTATTTTTATAATTTAATAGATGGGTAAGGTGAAAAATATTTACAATTGATGATATGATTCACACGACAAAACTAATGACAAGTAAGTAATACTTAAAAAACCAACTCCTGTACACCAGGATCTACAGTAGATACTACCATGAAAACACCGGAACATTGAAACCCGGCACGTCCCAGGGACATGAATGTCTGTCTTGGATTCCGCAATGAAATAAATCAGGGGAAGGGATAAATAAAACAACGATTGCGTTGTGTGAGTGAGGTTACCGGAGGCCCAATTATCCTCCTTTCCAATCCCCGATTCCCCAACAACCCTTAAATTCCTAACCCCCAAAAGGCCGGCAACGCACTTGTAACGCCTTTGGCGTTTCAAGTGTCCATGGGCGGCGGCGATTGCTTACCATCAGGTGATCCGTCAGCTCGTTTATCGACTTATACCATAAAAAAGATACCTTGGCTTTAAAATTTTGTTGCAAGATTACACTTGCTATGTATGTATGTTTATATATTATACATAGCAAGTTAAATAAAACGTTGAGAACCACTGGCTTAAACCCTCATCAATTGGTTATTAGATCGGATTAACTATTTCAGTTAATCCTGACAGGATTAAGTTGACTGAACCACTTGTTCGAGTATTAATGTAAAATATTGAACATGTTCGGTCACGGGGTTCAATCCCTGAAGGGGTGGGCAGATACCAGATGTATACCATGTTAAATGTATTAAGTATTTTCACCATTTGTGTTATAAGTCCCATGTAATAGGAGGTGAGTCTATTGCCATATACTGGAGAAAGTCAGATTCCGTGCTATGTGTTTTTTTTTATATCGTCACGTCCTGTATCCCCGAAGGGCTTGGCAGAGGTGGCACGTAATGCCACTGTACACTCACTTTTCACAATTTATGTTAGAAGTCCCATGTAATAGGGGGTGAATCTATTGCCATATACTGGACAAAGCCAGACTCCATGCTACTACTGAGAAATTTTTGAAAAGTCGAAAAATGCCCAGAAATACTCTGCTCGACCCGGAAATCCAACCCACTTGACCAACGAGGCAGTTTCTTATTTATAATATTGATTTAATATATCATATTAAAAGTAAATGACTTCATCTTACTATCCTACTAATATACAAATGTGAAAGTTCATTTGTATATTTGTTACTCAATCATGTGATAACAGCTGAAGGGATAAAGATGAAATTTAGAATAGGAGTAGACTATAGTCTGGAATAACACATAGGCTACTTTTCATCCGGAGCTGCGGACAACCTAACGAGTTTATCGGGGCTCATCACTAACGATTTGCAGGAGTAGAAAAATATTCGCAGTGGTGTTTAGTCAGTAAGGGAATCTGACACTCTCTTCGGTCGCCGCAATTGCGGGAGAAGAACAAATTACGGATACGATTTTCCCCCTTAAAAAAGAGCGCACTACTTATCACCTAATCATACAACACAACAGTTCGTCCGTTTGTATGCAAATATGCATGGACGGCGCTGATCGCTTACCATCACAGTGCACCCGTCTAATCGTTTGCCCTTATTCCATAAAAAAAGGGTTAAATTCAACTTACAATACTAATGAATCCACGCGGTTTCGCCCGTATCTAAGCTCTGTATGTTTCCACAAAACTGTAATAGCGAATACTTAGTGCATTAGTCACTATGCACGCTAGACGTATTATGACCCTACGTTATTATTGGAGGGGGTAGGCAGACTAGCCTATAGACACACACACACACACACAACGTCACGCCTTTTATCCCCGAAGGGGTGGACAGAGGTGCATTATTGTTACGGCACGTTGCCGCTATACAATATAATATACTTTTCACCATTTGTGTCTATAGGCTGTCCCATCATAGACATGGGACATGAGCCATAGTCCCATGAATAGGGGTTAGGCCTATTGCCATATCCTGACACAATTCCAGACTCCGTGCTACTACCGAGGAATTTTCGAAATACCGAAAAAAGCCCAGTAATACTTTGCCCGACCCGAATCGAACCCGAGACCCCTTGTTCGGCAGTCGCACTTGCGACCACTCGGCTAATGAGGCAGACTAGCCTATAGAAGGGTGTATATTAAACAATATATTATATTAATATACACCCTTATATTATTGTTTAGTCAAGTGATTCAATTGCGGTTGATTAGTGTGAGGCTGTGACTCCGTGAGGTCTCTTAAATAGATTTTTGAGTGAGAATTCGGTGGGGTGGTACTGGTCGCTCTAAAGCTCAATTAAAAGAGAAAGTTCAAGATTTATAAATCAGCAACAACTTTTTTATTCGACCCTACATTTTGCTTTTTTAATCCACGGGTTTCCAATAACTTCCGCCTTGTTTCGGGGCGAGAGGGAATAGCAGATTCTTACTGACTAAGTCCACTACGCCTGCTAGACGATCTAGAGCTATGGTAAACCCGAGGTAGTCCGCAGCGCCGGGTAGTAAATAGCTCCGGTCCTATATTTTGCTTAATCCAAGAATCGAACCTCAAACCGCGGGAAGCGGATCGGAAGACGTAACGTGGGCAGACCTCCCACTAGGTGGACCGACGACATCGTCAGAGTGGCGGGGAGCCAGTGGATGCAGGTGGCGGCTTGTCGTTCTACGTGGAGGACTAAGGGAGAGGCCTTTGTTCAGCAGTGGACGTATCTCGGCTGATGATGATGATGATTTCTTTTCTTCTCCTCTAATAATATCTTCTGATTTATTTCATTGCGGGATCCAAGACAGTCATTCATGTCCCTGGGACGCGCCGGACTTCAATGTTCCGGTGTTTGCATGGTTGTATCTACTGTAGATCCTGGTACACAGGAGTTGCAGCGGTATGGGAGGTTGTGGCGGGCTTGTCCCAAAAAAAAAATGATGATGACACAAATACCAAACAACCCAATTTGAAAAACGCGTGTGAACTCCTTGCCATGTAGGCGTAACAATTTATCCACCGAAACTAGTGCAGGAGCTACTCAATGTAAGATGTCCCATAATTAAGACTATTAAACCGTCGCCTGTAATTGATACTAACATGAGATTGGCCCCAATTGGCCAGGCTACACCAGGGGTGGTGAACCTACGTGTCAATTTGGTGTTTTTCTTGGGTATTCAGTTTTTGAGGTCATAATATTTGTGACGTAATGCCTTTTCATCGTAGAAGGAAAACATTCTCTTTTCACCAGTTATGTTTTTTTATGGAATAGGTGGCAAACGAGCAGACGAGTCACCTGATGGTAAGCGATCAGCGCCGCCCATGAACACCCGCAACACCAGAGGAGTCACAGGTGCGTTGCCGGCCTTTTAAAAAGAGTATGTTCTTTTCTCGAAGGATTATGTTATGGGTCTCATCATGTAATAGGTATATTGTCATGCTGAATACAATTTCAGATTCCGTCTTAGTAGAAAAGGAAGTAAAAAACTATAAAGTCAATAATACTATTTCCGACTCGAAATCAAACTCTAGTCAACAGCCAAACCTGCGGGAACTCGACAGTCAAAAGAAATCTACATATTTATTAGATTTATTGGTAGATATTTTCAACATTGCAACGCCTGAAAAAGGCCGTTAAGCTGCACATCATATTTAAATTAAGACCTGTAATACCTTAACATGCAAATAAAGAATTTGAATTTTTTTTTGGAAATCGTTGCCCCACACTAGGATTTTGTCCTGTGTCGTGGGTGCGTTTACAAACATACAAGTTCACATACTTACGACACCCAGTCCCGAAACAACTATATGTGGATCAAACGAAGAGTTGCTCCTTGCGGGAATCGAACCCACGTTGCACAACAGCCAGTTGCCCAGCCACCGCGCCAACCGTGCAGTCAAGCAAGTCAGATTTAATTATTTTAGCAGAATTGCACGCTTCTCTCTATCTAGGTATCTCTGAAAAGAACGACTTGCAATTTTTTGATCAGTGATATCAACAAAATATTGTGTTAAGTGTGTGTGATCAACAAAGCCAATGGTTCACTACCCCTGCTCCTAGACTAATTCACACGAGTTTTTTTGACATAAGTCATCAATTGGCGTTGGAGATGACGAGCGGATCATGTGACCAGGCTCTCGGATTATTTCGTAGCATGACTGACATCTTTTTCGGATGTTTTAATTGGAAATTGTCTGTGTGTGTGTTCGTTTGAGTGCCTGTGTACTTAACGTACCGATAAAGGAAGGATTAAAGAGGAAGAATTAACTGGAATTCCGAAAATTGCGAATACCATAAATGAAAACGATTGTACAACATTTTGAGTATTTAAACGTCCATAAAAACGATCTCATATGGAATTTCAAACATAAAACCCAAATATTTTTTTATAATACTTCAGCTCGCCTTTTAGGGAATCATAAAGAAAAACATAATTAAGAAATTTTTTTTCGATAAAAAAATCAAACGTAACTCCAAATCTTCATCTCAGAAACTTTAACTTCAAGATATTACGTAATATTTTTTATTTTAATAAACATATATCAAACTCTATTATTATTAAATACACTCAATATACATATCGTACTATTTTCAGTATAATAATTAATAAATGAACCGAAATAATTAGTTTCACTGGTACCACGACTATGAACCACATAAAAACCAATTAAACCTACAAAAATAAAATTAAAACAATACCCAAATAAACTAAACACCGAAACACTCAAAAACTAATAAACCGAAATTGATAAAACCACCCATAAAGTATAGCTGAACCGATTCACGTTCAACACTAAACGAGTTTGTTTATCGTCCACTCATTGTCTATGGTCGCGCTCTACTTGTCTCTGACTCACTTCCGCCAGCCATAATGCCGTATTTATGGTGCATGTATCTTCAAGACTTCGTTTTGTAAAAGGTATAGGTAGGGCAATGATATATTGTGTGTGTTTCGGTTCAAAAGACTTTTCGAATGGTAAAAAAAATTTATGGTATAAGCCGGTAAACGAGCAGACGGATCACCTGATGGTAAGCAATCGCCGCCGCCCATGTACACCCAAAACACCAGAGATGTTACAAGTGCGTTGCCTTTTGGGGATTAGGAATTTAAGGGTTGTTGGGGAATCGGGGATTGGGAAGATTAGGTGAACAATCCGCCGGTAACCTCACTTACACACTGCAAGCGTTGTTACACGTCAGTTTTCTGCTCGGCCGTGGTATCACTCCGGTCGAGCCGGCCCATTCGTGCCGAAGCATGGCTCTCCCACACATTTTTTACTTTAGTTCTAGCATCTCTGCTTACCGCTTTGTAGAAAAGATGTTTATGTATTTACCTGTAACAAAAATAAAATAATTCATTAGATTATTATGTCTATTAGAATCTTATCTTACTAATATTATAAATGTGAATGTTTGTAGCGTGATTAAGTAACAAATATACACACAATAGTTTTGTGTACATTTGTCAAAACGGCTGAAGGGAGAGATGAAATTTGGAACACAGGTAGATTATGGTCCAGAATAACACGAAGAATATTTTTTATTCCACGGAACTGCGGCCGAAGCCACTGGCAAAAGCTAGTATCGAATATTTATAAGTGCTATTAAGGTACTAAGCTAACATCTTTTTAAATTAATAATCCAATAATCTTCCACCACCGTACTCAGAGTCAATTAATGGTTACTTAACCCAGTCTTTAGCAATTGTTTTCGGAACAAAATCGTTACTAAGGTATAGTTTAAGTAATCACTCAATTACTCTAACCCTAAAATCAAACCTAAAACCTTTTAGAATCGCATTCACAATTCGATGTTCAACATAAGGTAACCCAAGAATCGAAGCTGAAACTCATTATTCAGTAGTCGAAATTACCGATCGAATATCACATTGAAATAATATTTGTACCAAAAATAATAATATTTCAGTAAACAACAGAATTAAATACAAAATGTTCATTGTTTGTTGTGACTAATGAGTCAGAAAAACAAAGCATATTATTATTCAATAATACACAATATGTGTACAATAATACCCATTTCTGTGTACTACCGTGTTTCGCGGAACACAATAGAAATTAAAAATAAAACACACGGATTTAATAAAATCCTTATTTTAAAAGCACTTTTTGAAAAACATTTTCACGTGAAATTTTCAGTGTAAACGAAATTGTGTTGTATTTTTTATGCAATACGATTAAGTTTTCTTTATTATGCATTGTGTTGTAGCTACATACGTCATACATACATATATGTATGTATATACAAAGAGGAGATGCCATAATGTAATTGTGCACTGTGACACAAAACACGGCCCTGTCCAATGATATTATAAGTAAAAAGGTGTAGATAGGTTATAAGCGCTCAGAAAGCGACACTTTAAAATGTGGACAATTGTGTGTAGTATGGGACCGCTAGATGGAAAATAGAGAGGGGCGCGGTTTGTAACGTCCCGCGCTCCCCGTAAAGTGTCACGCATTATGTTAAAGGGAAATCCAGTTATGGCATGTCCTCTTTGTATTTGTAAAAAACCGACGTGAAATAACGCTTGCGTCGTGTGAGTGAAGTTACCGGAGGCCCAATTACCCCCCTTTCTAATCTTCCCAATCCCCAATTTCCCAACAACCCTTAAATTCCTAATCCCCCAAAAGGTCAGCAACACACTAGTTACGCCTCTGGTGTTTCTGCTATCCATTTGCGGCGCCGATTGCTTACCATCAGGTGATCCGTCTGCTCGTTTACCGGCTTGTACCATAAACCAAAAATTAACACTGTTATTTTATGAGTCCCATGTAATAGGGGGTGAGTCTATAGCTAACAAATGACGTAACGATTTCATGAAAAAAAAACCATCAAAAAAACAATCTACATACTACCTTCTATTTTTTAAATAAATCATAATAAATCTAGGTATAACCTTGACGTTCCTTAATTCTAGACGTTAAGGTTCAAAATTCCATATCACACGTTTACCCATAAATAGGTAAGTGGCGTGATAATAGTACATATAGCTGAAACAGTGACCTTTACATATTTTAATGTACTGAATATAAAAATATCGTGAAACAAGAGTAATTTTATATAACCACGATATATGTAGTTAGATTTAGATTATATGAAACATTGGTATGTGAATTGGTATAATGTTATTTCACATAATAATTTAGGTTTTTTATTTATAGTCGGTAAGACTGACTAAACACCACTCCGTTCCTGCTTTTCGAGCTGAAGCCCCGGTAAACCCGCTAAGTAGTCCGCAGCTCCGGATCAGGCATCTGCCCTACTGGGCCCCATCTGTGGTGTTCTGATGGCTACTATGTGGTGGTCGGGCGAAGTATTACTGGGCTTTTTTCGGTTCTTCGAAAATTTCTCAGTGGTAGCACAGAGTCTGGAAATGTGCCTGGTATAGGCAATAGGTGAAATGTGGGTGTACATTGGCATTATGTGCCATAATGTGCACCTCTGCCTACCCCTTTCGGGGAAAAAAACAAACAAAAAAGAAAAACGTGGATCATTCTATCTATCACAATAATACGAAGCGGGGAAAAGTTGACGGAACTCACACAAGTACAGTCGGGTGTAAAAGCGTTGTCATGTCCAACTATACAGTATGTCGTAGCGAACTTGTTATAAAATTTAACGACTACGTTTTGTTTCAGCATCCGGCAACTTTCTAGCACTTTTGTAAGCGACTGTGCGATGGAATAAAACGCGATGTATCGAGGGATAAAATAAATGCTAGTATGTATTTTTTATTTTATGGTATAAGCCGGTAAACGAGCATACGGATCACCTGATGGTAAGCAATCGTCGTAGTACATGGACACTTGAAACACCAGAAGCGTTATGAGTAAGTTTCGGCCTTTTGGGGGTTAGGAATTTAAGGGTTGTTGGGGAATCGGGGATTGGGAAGAGGGGTAATTGGGTCTCCGATAACACACTGGAATCGTTGTTTCACGTCAGTTTTCTTTGAGGCCGTGGTATCACTCCCGTCGAGCCGGCTCTCCCACACTTAATGTTACTCATTTAGACACCACTGACAAACAGTGAAGGAAAACATCGTGAGGATACCTGCATCGCCAACCCGCATTGAGCAAGCGTGGTGGTTAACGCTCAAACTTTTCTGTGTGAGAAGAGGCCTTTGCTCGGTAGTACTCTCATGGCCTGTTCATGATATTGCGTTTTGTTATTACATTTTCATTTCTATAGCACTTTTGCACGCGACAGTACTATGTTTGAAACAAAACGCGTTGAATCGAGAGGTGTTCAGGACAAACGTAACACTTTAGTTCTAGACTACGAGAGCACTAGGACCTAGCAGTTCACTGGATTTTGCTGTTTATTGCAATGTTTCTGCTCGGGAGAGTATTGAGAATTCCGGGAAAATAATGTGCTTGTATGCATGTGTATGTAAGGGACGTAGTAGGCGGCGCTCTGTAGTTTCTGTATACCATCAGATGTATGAATGTGATGGAAGCTAAAGAAGTATGTAAGGAGCGCAGTAGGTGGCGCTCTGTAGTTTCTGTATACCATCAGATGTATGAATGTGATGGAAGCTAAAGAAGTATGTAAGGAGCGCAGTAGGTGGCGCTCTGTAGTTTCTGTATACCATCAGATGTATGAATGTGATGGAAGCTAAAGAAGTATGTCAGGAGCGTAGTAGGCGGCGCTCTGTAGTTTCTGTATACCATCAGATGAATGAATGTGGTGGAAGCTAAAGAAGTATGTAAGGAGCGTAGTAGGTGGCGCTCTGTAGTTTCTGTATACCATCAGATGTATGAATGTGATGGAAGCTAAAGAAGTATGTAAGGAGCGTAGTAGGCGGCGCTCTGTAGTTTCTGTATACCATCAGATGTATGTATGTGATGGAAGCTAAAGAAGTATGTAAGGAGCGTAGTAGGTGGCGCTCTGTAGTTTCTGTATACCATCAGATGTATGACCTATTATTGGAAGCAAGTATAACAGTTCACGCATAAGACCATTTAGTATTTAGTTTTAAGTAAAATTTCCGTGGTGCTTGGCGACTGGGCTTCTCCCAGTTGTGCAGTCTCTTTTGTGCCTTAAGGCTTAAGTCAATCTGTCTCCTGCATTAAATTCACCGAGGGAAGTGGAAAAAAATACCATTAGCTGTATGAATGTGATGCAAGCAAATTACGATACCGAAGTACGTGTCGCCTGGACAGTTGGGCGATACCACTGTTATAATAAACAGTAAGTGGACTGGCCCACTCCCTCGTGACCTCATTGTGTCGGCTCCAACACGACATGTATTTTTATTTCATTACTGGTAACATTTCAGCAGTTTGCATTTGTTTATGGGTCGTATTTTTATTTAGGTTGGCTTTGCCTTCGCATGTTTTAAATTAAGGGTATTTTTATGGAGGTAAACGAGCAGATGTATCACCTGATGGTAAGCGATCGCCGTCCATGAACTCGCGAAACACTAGAGAAGTAACAAGGTAATAGGCTCACCTCCTATTACATGGGACTTATAACACAAATGGTGAAAAGTGGGTGTACATTGTATAGCGGCATTACGTGCCGTAATGAGTACATCTGCCTGCTCCTTCGTGGATAAAAGTGTGATTTTGCATATCTAGACTCAAGCGTAGAAACTATGGCAAACCCTCTTATATAGAGAAGATCCCTAATCCAGCAGTGGAACGTTATCCTCTGTTGCGACCGGTGCTCAGCCTACTGCTGCGCTGTAAAGGCGCTGATTGTCAGTCAGTACCAGCCAGTATGATCCATACAACTACATGATTATCAATACTTGACCGCACGATTGGGGCAATGCTGCACGTTTTTATTAATATCTCCGTTCTGACGCATTTTACGAAAAAATATTTATCTACAAAATGAAACTAAAAAAAAATCCTACAATTTATGTATTGATAACTTTTTCATAAAATCAATAGTATTTGTCGTGCGAGCGCCCCAAAGTATTATTCATCTGCACCACTACGTGTACAAACAAAACTCCCGGAAAACTTTCCAGGTAACCCCCTTTTTATCTACCAAATGACTGGACTACTATGATATTATGAAAATGACTGAAACTACAGTAGGCTTTCAGTGTTTCGGGCGACATCGTTAAAATTGAGTAAGTCAAATAAACTAGGTGTCATACATTAGCGAGGTCAGAGGTGTGTCCGGTCGCTGCCACCGGGGTGCGCCACGGTCGTCATGTAATAATACCTCCGGGGCACTCTTTCGGAGGTAAACTGAACATAATTGAGTTCTACAGGAAGTTATTTGATTGTTGTAGGCTTTTTGGCGAATGTTTCGGGTGTTAGGGTGTTGCAAGTTCGATTCTTGGGTCAGGTTCAACTTTATGTATTGTTGGGTATGCTTACAAGA
This sequence comes from Spodoptera frugiperda, assembly GCF_023101765.2. Classification (NCBI taxonomy): domain Eukaryota; kingdom Metazoa; phylum Arthropoda; class Insecta; order Lepidoptera; family Noctuidae; genus Spodoptera; species Spodoptera frugiperda. Next base: position 523,573 of record NC_064232.1, on the reverse strand, counting down.
CTTTAGGACCTTCCTCTACATAAGATAGTCTGCTATCTCCACGCTTGGCAATCGTGTTTAGATATATTTTTTATGGTATAAGCCGGTAAACGAGCAGACGGATCTCTTGATGGAATATTGGGAAGTTGGGTAATTGGGCCTCCGGTAACCTCACTCACACAACGAAACACAACGCAAGCCCTGATTCTTCTCTTCTGATTTATTTCGTTGCGGGATCCAAGACAGTCATTCATGTCCCTGGGACGTCGGACTTCAGTGTTCCGGTGTCTCCATGGTTGTATCTAAAGGGTAACCTCACTTGTTAGAGAACACAACGAAACACAACGCAAGCGTTGTTTCATGCTAGTTGTCTGTAAGGTCGTGGTATCACTCATTTACTTATTGCTACCCTTCCCTAATCATGTGGCCTGTCCAACCCCCAAAATGAGTACGTATTAATAAAAACATCACCTATTTTATAACAGAACACTCCTTTAATACAAAGTAGGTTAACACAAATAATTAAATTCACACGTACCGACTGAACTAATTATTATAATTTGATTAAATAATTAATTAGCAAAAGAAAAACAAATGTCAAACTATACTAGGATGTCACCTGACACGGTCTGCGTGTGCACGACAAATAAATATAATAGTATGTTCAACCATTTTGCTTATTTAAAGAAAATTAATTGCTTATATGCATGTCATAGGAAAATTGGGTCATTTTGAAAAGGCTATAATATGTATAATGTAATTTTAGTTTATATGGGAACTTTATTTTTTAAATAAACGTTGCCCCATATTAGGGTAGTCTACTGTGTCGTGTGTGCGTTTACAAACATACAAGTTCACATACACATCACACCCAGACCCGGAACACCCAGTTCCGGTGATTAGCGTGCTCAAACAAACAAACCCTTCAGCTTTATTGGTGTAGATGGATAGAAGCGCGTTATAGGCGTGTGGTGACGTAAGAGTAGAATACATCAAGTCACCACCCATACTCTTCATGCGGGTGTCACATACCCGACTGCGAAGAGATTATATATTTGATCAGCAACTTTGTAGCACATTCAGGTTTATCAGAGATAAATGTTTTAAACTATAATCCCCAATCTGATTGCCAAATATGGGGATTATCGCATACTACTCTTGTATAGATTAGGTTCAGAGCTCAGTATAAGTAGGTAAAAAAGTACAATGACTGCAAATATTAAACGTGACCGCCTCAGGACTCAAACCCACAAACCCCTACTCGGCAGTAACACATCATTAGCTTAAAAACCAATTAAAATTATACACACCAAACTACCAAGTCAATAAAGACCAAATTCCCTTACCACAACTTCCTCAAAACCAACCAAAATGACACCACAACACTCATTAACGCGTAAAGGATTATGCACCCTCAATGCATTACCTTAAGCCTTTCAGCTGAAATTTCAGGCTGTGCCATAAAAACAGTGATTATGACTTGCTGAAATCTGTTTGCGGGTGGAAATGGATGTTTGTGTGTTGTGTATAGACGAACCCAATTAGCAGACACACACACACATACATACATACACAGGGTAAAATGCTATGTGTATATGTGATGACACCTAATTTGTGTTGATAGTAAAATGTTTGGTCAGAAGTCCCATTTCGACTTTTCTATGTAAATTATTATGGCGTTTTTCATTTCAGATTAAACGTGGTGGTCACCGGTGACCGACGTTAGCGGAGGATTTGCCTTCAACTGGCAGTCAAAGACTTGCTAAATTTTGCATGGTTTTAATTTCAAAAGGTATTAACTTTAGAATACCTCTTTAGTCGAGTGGTCGCAAGTGCAGTTGCCGGATAAGGAGTCTCGGATTCGATTCCCGTGTCAGGCTAAATAGTATTACTGGACTTTCTTCAGATTTTTGAAAAAATATCTTAGTAGTAGCACGGAGTCTGGAATTGTACCCGGTATATATTGTATAGGCTTACCCCTATTACATGGGACTTATAACACAAATGGTGTAAAGTGGATGTACATTGTATAGCGGCATTACGTGCCGTAATGTACACCTCTGCCTACCCATTCGGGGATAAAAGGCGTGACGTTGCTTTTTACTCAAAATATTCTTGCACTTGTACTTCTGAAACATCCCTGTACAGTGTCCCCGTGTTAATGTGTATCCGTGATGTCAAAGAGATATTTACTGAGCGTATCTTTGTGGCTTAATCCGCGGGGGATAGGCAGGGATGCAGGCTCCGCTGTAATTATGTTGCCACTGTCAATGTACATACATATAAATGAAAAGAACTCTATTAATTTGTCAGTTTTTTTAAGGGGGAAAATCATCCAATGACTTCTCCCGCCTCCGATAATTTTACCGTTTTTTTTAAGGGGGAAAATCATCCAATGACTTCTCCCGCCTTGGGTGAGGCGAGATAGTGTCAGACTCTTACTGACTAAAAACCACTCCGTTCCAGCTCCTGCTTTTTGAGCTGGAGCCCCGATAAACCCACTATTTTTTGAGGGGGGAAAATCATTCAATGACTTCCTCGCGCCTTGGGCGAGGCGAGAGAGAGTGTCAGACTCTTACTGACTAAAAACCACCCCGTTCCTACTCCTGCTTTTCGAACCGGAGCCCCGGTAAACCCGCTAGGTAGTCCGCAGCTCAGTATTAGCTCAATAACACCACAACTACCTATTCACTTTTATATACCACAGAAAAATGAAACTTAATATAATAAATAATCATCAAAATCACTTTACTCGACCCAAGAATCGAACTCAAACACCATTACTTGAAATAACCACTCCACCATCGTTTCAAATCACTTCGCGTGTCATAAAAAACCCATTTTATATTTAGGTGTGACGTGACTGAAGTTAGGGAACACCCTTAAATCAAGCCCCTAACTTTATAGGGGGGATCAAGAATTAATATACTTTATACAAAGTTATATTTAACATTTTATTGACAGTGAGTGTGTTTTTCCACCAGAGATGTGCTATGCTACGTTGCTGTGGATGCGTTTGGCTTCCACCAATCATATTCATTGGTACACATAGCTTAGCACTGGTGGAAACGGACTCAGTTAAGCTATGTTATTGGATGAATTCCACCCACAAGAAAGGCGTTATTGAGAATTTCAATTTCTTTTTTTATGTTGGAAATCGAACCTTGAACTTCACTTTCAACTGTTGCTATAACTTATAATTCTATTGACTTTAATTGCTAGTCATAATCCATTCAGAAAGCTACCAAAAGGTCACCCATCCTATTCCCACCGCGGCGACGGTAGCTTAACCTAAGTGCAGTGTATGTGTTAGCTATTTCTTGCCCATAGTCTGTAATTAATCGTACTTGTATACTCGCAGTGAAAGCAGTCGACTGAACTATCGAGTTTAACCGGTCACTAGTGATGGGACATGTCGATATTATCGATGAGCTATAGCTTTATATTTTTATGGTATAGGTCGGTAAACGAGCAGACGGATTGCCTGATGGTAAGCAATCCGCGCCGCTCCATTGCTAGGGGAGTTTTTTTTATTATCCAATTACTACCAACGACTACCAACGCACTTGTAACTTCTCTAGTAATTCCGGGGCTGCGAACTACCTACCGGGTTACCGGGGCTCCGGTTCGAAAAGCAGGAGTAGGAACGGGATGGTTTTTAGTCAGTAAGTGTCTGACACTTTAAAAAAAATAGACACCGATTCTTTTCTTAACTTTAGATGGTTTTTGACCGTCAAACCGAACACTTGTCTGAAAATAAAACGTAGTAACGTTGCAATCTTTATTTAATTTCTACCATAAGAATTATTATTTAATTTCATCGATAAGAATTGGATCCTTTACGATAATATCGATATCGATACCTCCCATCACTATGAAGTCACAGGGCGTTCGCTTCTCACGACCGCAAACATGTTGAATGCACTAATCAAGTGATGTGACACACGCTATGTACAAACATACATACATAGCTACTATAATACATATATATTATGTACTAAGTATAAAAGCTATATAAAAGGTTTTCGCACGCAATCTATAAAATGCCTTTTATTATTTACACATGGGTTCAACGCTGCAGTCACAGCTTTTCTACCAGAGATGTGCTATATAGCTATGTAATGAAGATGCAATAGTTAAGCTATGTAGCTATGCGAGGAAGATGCGTAGCTCGAGTATGCGATGTATCAATAGCAGGGAAGCCATCCATAGCACGCATCTTTTCATATAAAAAAACATAGCTTAGCTGAGTCCGTTTCCACCAATGCTAAGCTATATGTACCAATGAATATGATTGGTGGAAGCCAAACGCATCCACAGCAACGTAGCATAGCACATCTCTGGTGGCAAAGCATCCTTATAGTATTTTTTTTTTAGAATAGATACGATGAAGAAAACCATTGTAGGGGAAAATTTAATTAAATAAAAAGTCTGAAATCGTCCATCCCACTTTGCTAATCAGACTGACTGAGTATTGGGATTGAGTTTGATACCCCGACGATGCAAAGTATTATTTAGGATTAAGGATTTTCAATGAGAAAATGAGAGTTTTGCAATCTGAAAGTTTTTGAGATTTGCTGAGGCGCAGTAGCTGAACAATACGGTAGATTACTAATTTTTATTTCAATGTCCGTCTTGTAAATTATTTTAAAACATTACACACGTATTTATTATTTTCTTACGGAAACCAATACTTTCGGAGATATATCGATTTGAAATATCGCGTGACGTCACTTCTACGTATATTTTATGCGCAGAAATGACGTACCCCATCCCATAAACATTTGATTCGTTTTATCTAAGTATTGTTATCTTATATGACAAAATAAAAAAAAAATACGTGTCTAATATATTTTCATTACCTAACTGACGGACTAAATAGATGTTTAATTTTCATACCCCGTCATCATCCCTATTATCTTTGAAAAGAGTGCGTGCAGAACACATCTGCCTACCCTACTTATGATAGACATGATGTTACAATTGCACGTTGATGACCCCCCTCTGACGTTGACGTCAACATGATCAGTTACAACACGCATGCACGCACCATCAAGTTATACAGAACCAGTATAAATTGACCCTCGAATGTAACTGGACTGCCTCGTTGATCCAGTGGTTGTAAGTACGACTGCCGGGCAAGGGGTCTCGGGTTCGATTTCCGGGTCAGGAAAAGTATTACTGGACTTTTTTCGAAAATTTCTCAGTAGTAGCACGGAGCCTGGAAATGTGTCCGGTATATGGCAATAGGCTCACCACCTATTACATGGGACTTACAACATAAATTGTGAAAAGTGGGTGTATACAGTGGCATTACGTGCCTTAATGTGCACCTCTGCCTACCCCTTCGGGAATTAACGACGTGACGATATGTATGTATGTATGATTTTTTTGTCCTCAAGGTTATTTTCTCTTTCTATAACTTTGACTGAATATTAGTTTTACATTGTTCTCACATAGTTGAAGCAATCGAAACAATGTAACCAAGAATTGTATTGTGAATCTGACTGAAAAAGAGTAACCTATGGAGTTTCTTGCTCGTTCTTCTCCATAGGAATCTACACTTTGGAACGAGCAAATGGAGCAACTAGAGGACTGACCGACAGACAGACGTTATTAATATTATTATATTTGCTTTGACGTTTAAAAGTGCCTTCCTGGTCTATTTGAAATAAATAATTTTAACTTTTGACTTTTTTTGGCAAAGCGAGACCATGGTAAACTGGTAGTTGTAGCCAAATGAGTACCCAGTATAAATTGACCGTCGAATGTGCGGAAAGATCAAACAAAGCGCGACTACGATATACTGGTTTGCATAGCTCTACGAATAACCAATATAAACTGACCGTCGAATGTGTGGAAAGATCATACAAAGCGAGACCATCTTATACTGGTGGTATATAGTTTGTTTTGTAGTCATAAGTAACACGCATACACTTGCGTTACACACGCACATGGGTAATTGCAGACCACGCCTTATATAATTAGGTGAATGACATACATATTTGACATAAATATTCTCACGGTAAGCTGCGGACTACCTAGCGGGTTTACCGGGGCTCCGGCTCGAAAAGCAGGAGTAGGAACGGGGTGGTTTTTAATCAGTAAGAGTCTGACGCTCCCTCTCGCCTCGCCCATGGCAGGAGAAGGCATTGGATGATTTTTTCCTATCCCCTTCTTTGATAAATGTACTATCCAACACAAAAAGAATTATTAAAATCGGACCAGTAATTTCGGAGATTAGCGTGTTCAAAGAAACAAAAATTTGATTCATCATTCAGATGTATACTATACCAGCTGTTTCCTTAGTCGGCTTTTTTATGGTATAAGCCAGTAAACGAGCAGACGGATCACCTGATGGTAAGCAATCGCCGCCGCCCATGGACAACCGAAACACCAGAGGCGTTACAAGTGCGTTGTTGCCTTTTGGGGGTAATTAGGCATCCGGTAACCTCACTCACACAACGAAACACAACGCAAGCGTTGTTTCACGCCAGTTTTCTGCTCGGCTGTGGTATCACTCCGGTCGAGCCGGCCCATTCGTGCCGAAGCATGGCTCTCCCACACTTAAACATAATATTACAGCTATGTATGTATAATTATCTTTTAATAAACACATACCTCGACATAACATGTCTAAAAACAATTACAGAAAATAACCCATAAACATTTTAAAACCGAAAATGAGGTTTCAACTTCCAAACCCGCCCATAGACACCGCTACTCGTTCCATTTCCCCAACCATAGACAGAAATTACTTTTTAACATTGCGTGTAGCACGCAAGATGGCGGCCATGCGACCGAAAATTTTAAACGCATCCACATTTATCTCAATGATCTTCAGTCTAGACTGAAATTATTTAGGCTAGACACGTTTAGTGTTTATTTGTGTGCCTAGATTAGGTCATATTTTAGATTTTAATTACTTGTAATGACCATTTAAGTTTTTAATGAGAGGTATTAATTTCATGAAGTTGCTTTAGGCTAATGTCTAATGGTGATTATAGTTATGGTGAATATCTGTTGTTATAAAACAAACTCAATATAAGATTGCAAATACGATTCCTGTGTCGGGCAAAATCAAACTGGGATTATTAGAATAACATAATATTAAAGAACTTGTTTGTTTGTGTGGCTTGTTTATTTGTGTGTTTCTATAAAAAGAAATGAAGGCTTTTTAAACTTGACAAAAATTGATTTTAAATTATTTCACACCATAAATTGCTTAACCTAAAAATCGAATTTTACGGTTCCATTCGCACTAAGCAACCAACAAGCCGTAACCGTAAACACAACACAATTCATCACCCAGGCATCGAACAGCGAATTCATTAAGAGACCCATTAATTTGTCCCCTAAACAATTCTTTTTAACCGTCACACATTAAGTAGAGTCCTTAATAAAAGGGGGAGAGTTAAAAATTGTCTCTCATTAGTAACAGTTTACTTTTAACTGTCCAGTTAGCGCAGTGGTTCTCAACTGGTGGGCCGCAAGACGTTAATAGACCGCAAAATAAATAAAATGAATACGAGATATACCGTATGGGGAAACCTCTTATGACTTAATATAAACCACATATTTGTTATCATCTTGGCTGACGATATACGAAAAATGAGCGAAATAGACCCAGTAGGTAAGCCAATTCGAATAGACCGTTACATCTTATAGCGCGGGAAAATATACTTAAGTATCTGTTACATTTGCCAGCTGACAGCGTCAACATGACAGCTATTTCTGTCAATACCACAGGTTAAATAAACTAGTGACTTTCATTTAGTTCTTCAAAATTCCACTACACACACAAACATTGCAAGTTAAAATAAAAGCTTATAAAAAGGTTGGCAACCCCTGACTTAGCAGGTTGAATGGGACCTTTTTATTGGGGTAATCTATCTAATTCTAAGTAGATAGTAGGTAATAATGTAACTGCACTTTTGGGGCAAATTAACTGAACAGTTTAATGTAATTAACAAGTTCTAATGATGACATTATTACAACTAGTTAAGAGTTTGGATTTTGTAGGGTTAATTTTTATTAATAAGTCGGTAAACGAGCAGACCGACCACCTGATGGTAAGCAACCGCCGCCGCCCATGGACACTTGAAACACCAGAGGCGTTAAAAGTGCATTGCCGGAGGTAAGGAATTTAAGGGTTGTTGAGGAATCGGGTATTGGGAAGGGGGTAATTGGGCCTCCGGTAACCTCACTCATACAATGAAACACAACGCAAGCGTTGTTTCACGTCGGTTTTCTGTGAGGCCGTGGTATCACTTTAGTCGAGCCGGCCCATTCGTGCCGAAGCATGGCTCTCCCAGACATTACATATACCTATTTATAATGATGAAACCATGAAGCAAATACAAAGAGGAGATGTCATAACTGGATTACCCTTTAACATAACGCGTGACACTTTACGGGGAGCGCGGGACGTTACAAACCACACTCCCATTTATTTTCCATCTAGTATTGTCCACATTTTAATGTGCCACTTTCTGAGCTTATAGCCTATCTACACCTTTTTACTTATAATATCATTGGGCAGGGCCGATTTGTTTTGTCACAGTACACAATCACATTATGGCATCTCCTCTTTGTACTTGCTTTATGGATGAGACTCATTAGTCATAAAATATCTGGTGAAAAGTGGTGTTACATTTTACAAGTGCAAATGAGCATATTAGCCCATTAATTACATCAAAACATGGTCCCCTTTCGCATCTGTTTTTCCTACCTATTACATCAAACGTATCTATTTATCTGTCTGTGATAAACTACAAAACTACTAAACAGATTTGTATGCGATTTTCTTCAGTGGATAGAGTCATTCTTGAAGAAGTTCTAAGTGTTTTATAGAGGATGATTTGTATACCGAAGGGCAAAATTGCTAACGGAAATCTGTTTCGGAACTAAACCATCACATTAGATGTACAATACCATGTTTATCTTATATGTTTACATAACAAATCAATTGCTGTTCGTTAGTCTCGCTAAAACTCGAGAACGGCTGGACCGATTTAGATAATTTTGGTCTTGAATTATTTCTGTCCCAAGAATGTTTAAAAGGTGAGAAAACAGTTGATTACACGGTTGGCGCGGTGGCTAGGCAACTGGCTGCCGCGCAACGTGTAGCGGGTTCGATTCTCGCACAGAGCAATTCTTTGTGTTATCCACAAATTGTTGTTTCAGGTCTGGGTGTCATGTGCATGTGAACTTGTATGTTTGTAAACGCATCTATGACAGAAGAAAATCTAGTAGGGAGCAACGTTTAAGAAAATAAAATAAGTGTTTGAGGCGGAACGGAGTCTGCCGGGTTGACCCGGCAGACTCCGTACCGTATTAGATAAAAAAATAAAAAAACAATCTATACGACCGTTTACATACATACATATAGCAATAACTATTCTTTTCACACGATAAACAGACAGACAGAACTTTCACCATGTTTTATACATACATAGTGACGTTTTTATATGATTGATAGATGTATTGACGAGTGAAAGTATCTACCTATATATCTATAAAAACTTGTATGTATGTATGTATGTGTAAAAGGCTACTCTTAAGCTAGACGCAAACAGTTGTAAAAATGACCTCAAATTTTGGTGTTAAAGGTTAGATTTATAATCAATAGAGATGTTCAATTCTTCTGTTACCTGTGACTGATTGACTGACAGACTATACACAGCTGTGCCTACTTTTTTTTACATTTAATGGGTCGATGTTTGGCCGCTATCTCACCTGATGGTAAGTGATGATGCAGCCTACGATGGAGCACGTCTGCCCATAAGCAACCTATTCACTCGGGCTTTGAAAACACCCAGGTTATACCCATCAGGAAACACAGACTCCGGCAAGGAGTTCCACTCCCTAGCAGTTCGCACAAGGAAGCTTGAAGCGAAGCGCTTCGTGCGAGTGGGTGGGATATCCACCATGAAACGGTGACGCCTCGCCGATTGTCTTGTGGTTCGAAGATGGAAAGGACTAGGGGGAATCAAGTTGTGCAATTCCCCCGCACACTCTCCGAAATACTAAGGGTATTGAGCAAGTGAAACCACATGAGTGTAGCTAGTCTATGTTATATGTTTTCCTATTCCTAATATCTAATTCCAAACACCATCTATTTATAGACGGCATCAAGTCGTGGCAATATGTCGGCGCGGTGTGTGCCCAAGTAATTTCTGTTTGTGTATATCTAGTTCATTAACTAATTTGATTGTGTCGCGTCATACGTGATGCTGATTTCATCTTATCTTAGGATGACGTCGGCTTATTAACTTGGCTAGCTTAGAAACGCAGCTTCGCCCGCAATACATGAAAATTTCATGAATAGGGTAGATGACTAATTTTTGTTTGTAAGTTTTGTTTTCGTTTTCTTCTCTAATAATAATATCTTCTGATTAATTTCATTGCGGGGTCCAAAACCATGTCCCTGGGACTTCAGTGTTCCGGTGTTTGCATGGTTGTATCTACTGTAGATCCTGGCTTACAGGAGTTGCAGCAGTGTGGGAGGTTGTGGCGGGCTTGTCCCAAAAATATAATTTTTGTTTCGTGTCTGGATGTCATGTGTATGTGAACTTGTATGTTTGTAAACGCACACACGGTACAGGATAAAATACTAGTGTGGGGCAATGATATTTATAAAAATAATAACTCATATTGATCGTAACGTGATGTTTTTACAGCCTAATAGCCTTCCTTGGTAAATGGACTATCCAACACAAAAATAACTAAGCTATTAAATTCGAGCCCACATTTTGTAATATTATTATTATGTATATCAAGCGACAACCTATTTCACCTCGGTCTAAGGGAATTAAGGTTTCACAGACATAATTACTAAACGTAATAACCATCAAATAACTGTCAGAGCAACGTTTAATATAAATATTGAATCGCTCCAAACTTTGAACTACCATCCCAAAGGATATTACAATATTCCCTATTTTTAAACAGCAATAATTATAATCTGTACAATACAGCTGTTACTCCCGACGGAATCCGCAATAAAACGCAAAATATAGTCGATTTTAAAACGGGAATTTCGCGCGTTCAACCTCTATGCTCCCCAAAGGCATAATGGCCATAATCCTTTGCCTGTTAATGAGAGCGGCGGCCATCTTGCCTCACTGACAGCTGTCACTATTCCCGCCTTTTCGCCTGTCATTTGACGTTTTATGGAGGGCACTGGGCAGTGTTTTTCGTTGAATTGGTCGCGTTTTTTGAATTTTTATTCGGGAAATTGTTATTTTTGGATTTTAAGTGCCGTAGCACCTGTCTGTTATGTTGGGTTCGAGTGTGCGGGGGCGTTGTTAATGTGTTTTATGTGACATGTGTGTTATTAATTACGATTACTGTACATATTGACAACTGTTTTATTATTCGATCTGTTGCATAGACTGTTGAGCACTGGAAACTATATTTTTTGTGTCACCGTGCGATACAGGTGCGTTGCCGGCCGTTTAAAAAGGAGTATGCTCTTTTCTTGAAGGTTTGAAGGTCGTATCGGTTCGGAAATACCGCCGATGACAGTTTTGCTGTGCGAGGCAGAAAGTTTCGCGAGAAGCGCACAGTTGTGGCCTGCCAACCATCTATATGATGGGGATGGAAGTGCTGTCGTGTAGGATACAGGCTCATATTCACATTACAAAGGACTTTAACATAAATGGTGAAATATTACTGTCTTCTTGGCGTTCCGTTGCCTCTGTCTATCCCCATGGGAGACTGGCGTGAGGGTATGTATGTATGTATTTATTACTGTCTTTAAACTGAAAAGTTTTAAGTAAGTAATGTTAATGTAATTAGACACACACACAAAGTTTCGTGTGTTTAGTAAGTAAATGAAAAAGTTGTTAATTATATTACTACTTAGTTTAAGAAGAGTTTTAAAGTAAAGTGTCATTTAGGAAGATTTATTTCAAGATTTTTTTATGGAATAAGCTGGTAAACGAGCAGACGTATTACCTGATGGTAAGCAATCGCCGCTGCCCATGGACACCCACAATACTAGCTAAGTAACAAGTTAATTATTATGTTATCGGCTCACTCACGTAACTGTTTGACGAGGAACCTGATTAGTTTCAATCCATGCTTTTTTTTAAGGGCGAAAAATAAACCAATGGCTTCTCTCGCCAGGGCGAGGCGAGAGTGAATGTCAGACTCTTACTGACTAAAAACCACACCGTTCCTACTCCTGCTTGTCGAGCCGGAGCCCCGGTAAACCCGCTAGGTAGTCCGCAGCTCCGGTTCAAGCCATGCTAGAGGCTCATATTCATGAGCAGTATTATCGCGCTGCTAGGAATTACAAGCGCGTTGCCGGCCTTTTAAGAAGTAATACACTCTTTTATAGATAATCTATTTATTTAGTAAGTACTTTGGATATCAATATTAAAAGGTCTTCAATATCTGGTCCCCTATAAAAGCTACGTTTAGTCAATATTGAACAATTTCAACCTAAAACCGTTTTACTTCGTCCAAAAGACGCCACGCGATATTAAAATACGTTTTTTTACAAAAAAGATTACAGCAGGTAGAGTGTTAAATTTCAATATCTTCTCAAACAAAAATCAACCTTACACTGTAGAGAATAAAATTCAGATTCTTTAAAAGTTTATCACTTAACCCACATGCCGCGACAGGTGGTCAGAAAGGCCCCGATCCTTTTATTGTAAGAATATATTTTTTGTTCTTTTTTTTTATTTGGACGTATATTTGGGTACATTTTGGCCAGCGGGTATAGGACAGGCGGAGTTTATGTTTAAATAACGATCTAGTGGCGGGAACAAAGGGTTTATGGAGTTGGAGATCAGATTTTCTAAGTTATTATGTGTCTGTTGGGTTATAAGCAGAAATAGTTGCTATGGCGACTTTATTTATAACATATCTGTCTCTCTTTTTAATTGTTTCCTCATCACCATCAGCCCGTAAACTGTTGGACAATAAGGCTTCCATTAAATAAGATGGTTTTGCTATAATCTCCACGCTTGGGCAGTGACTTTTAAGTGTACTTCGTCACAAATGGACCGGCTCGACCGCAGTGATACCTCGGCCTCACAGAAACCCGACGTGAAACAACGCTTGCGTGGTGTTTCGTTGTATGAGTGAGAATCTTCCCAATCCCCGATTCTCCAACAGCCCTTAAATTCCTAACCTCCAAAAGGCCGACAACTTGTAATGCCTCTGGTGCCTAATTCAAATGACCTATAGACATTTGACGATTGTTTACCATCAGGTGATATACGTCTGCTCGTTTACCGGCTTATACCATAAAAAATACAATTCCAGGCAAAATTGAGAGCATATCCTATACTCGACAGGTAGTTATCCAGGCATCTAGGTACCCTAGGTAGTTCGTGTGTAAATCTGAAAGCTATCGAGACTCAATCCGCACTTTTGGTCTTATTTTGTGTCCTAAATCGAATGTGGAGCCATCTGCAATGCTTTTTGCGATACACACCAGGGAATTCTATTTGGACAGTGTCCATCTTGCTTGCTGTGTGAGGGTGTGGTTTTGGATCCTTTTGAGGTCCGTTTCCAAGCCTTTTTAACTGACTTAAATAGAGAAAGAGGTAATCAGTTTTACCTGCATGTGAACTAGAAAATATCTTTTTTGCCAGAATCCACAACTGAACTCGAAATCACTCGGCAGTCACACCTTTTTTTGATGGGGTGACATCATCCAAAGACTTCTCCCCTTGGGTGAGGCGGGAAGGAGTGTCAGACTCTTACTGAATAAAAACTACCCCGTTCTTTCTCTTGCTTTGAGCCGAAACCCCGGTAACCTGTTAACCTGTCCGCTGCTTTTAACCTGTACCCTTAGTATGAGTTTGCTTTACGTTGAATTAAAACGAAACGCGAGCGTTCGGTGCTCTTATTGGTTGGTTCATTCACGCCGGCCAATCAGAGCGCCGAATGTACTCTACTAGTGAAATAGTGGGTCTAGAGAAAAGCTCTAGTAGTTTCGAGTGACAGAGGGATTCTTCCTCATGAGCAGTGTGCGTACTAGTCGAAACTAGTAGAGCTTTTCGCCATTAATGTAGTTGAGTAAACCGTGATTTTTTTAGCTAATTTAGTATGTTTCACTATAGTTATTGTAAAAATATAGATTTTTCTCTCTTTTAACCATTCACCCAACGATGCACTTTTCACACGTTTTTTAACCACCAAAGTCATATAGGAAGTTTTATTATTATTACCAAAAAAAAAATAATAACCTGCAGTAGGGAACGAAATGGTCAAGCGTGAGTTGCCACAGGCAGACCGTAAAATAGGGCGGGAAATAAGATGGACAGATAACGGATTTTTTTACCGTAAAAAGCAAAAAACTTTGGTCAACCCTAAAGTGGATGCATTTGTTTTATTTTTGTAGTAGGGGGTCTAATGTACCCATTTATTGTGGACACTATTGCATATTAAAGTATACCTTACTAGCTTTAAAGGACTTTGAACCTTAGTATTTTGTTTTTAAGGTTGTAAAGACTTTTGTTAGTATAGCTTAATATGCTGCCACCATGTTTGTTGATTATTATAATATTAAATTCTCACACTTATAGCTGATTTTTTAAAATATTTTGTACAATAGGTATAGCTTGAAATGCTTGCATCTGTTGATAACTTTTCAACTTTATTCCTTTACAATTAAAGTTGGAATTCCTTTAAAAGTTTTATACAATAAGGTATACGTTGATGTGCTTTAAGTATTAATTCATTTGACTCGTTGTGTGGTAGGCAGGTTCCCAGGATATGAAGAATTGGTGATATGATTAATTTTGTACTGTTGTTTCGTTTTTAAGTGGCGTGAAATTAATGTTCTTTATAAAGGTAGACTCAATAGGGTAGATGACTAATTTTTATTTTAATGTCCGTCTTGTAGATTATTTAAAAATATTAGACACGTATTTTTTATTTTCTTACGGAAACAAATACTTTCGAAGATATATCCATTTTAAATATCGCGTGACGTCACTTTAGAGTACGTTTTATACTCTATAGTGACGTAGTTAGCTCCCACTCCTAAACTTTGATTCGTTTTATCTAAGTATTGTTATCTTATATGACAAAATAAAAAAATACGTGTCTAATATTTTTTTATTACCTAACTGACGGACTAATTAGATTTTTAATTTTCATACCCTGTCATCATCCCTAATCTAGATTTGATACTTGTAATATGTAAAAAAATTGCAAGAAGTACAAAATATGACTGTGAGGTTAAGCAAACGTCACACGGATTATAGTCTATAATAATAACACATTTTACCTACGGAAAAGCGAGTGAAGCCGCAGGCATAAGCTAATAATTTCTAATTATAAGTTTGAAGTCGCTAACCCGCATTGAGTAACCATGGTGATTAATGTTCACTCCTACTCCGTGTGAGAAGAGTCTTTGGTCAGTAGTGGCCACATACGCGCTATAAAAACGACGCTAGGATCAAATCTTAAACGTAAGGATTCATGAGTAAAAAGTGTCATGTTCGATTCCCGGTTCAGGTAAATATTAGGAATCACATTTAGAATTATTTTATTTACCCTTCTTAATGAACAGTACTGATGATTATAATGATAAGAATCAGTCACATAGATAATTAATTACACCTACATACGTTCATTCACCTTCCATTCGAAACACCCCTGCCATACCTCTATTGTCTATAAAAGCGTGATGTTTCTCTCCCTCCTAACCGAAGCATGTCCAACCGGAAACGCTATCCGTTATAATCACTCCACTTCCGGTTACACAAACCACGTAATGGTTTTTTAATAACTAGACTTTTCGACCAAAACTGTTATAAAATAGAAATTTGGGTTCAAAAAATAACCGCTAAAATTGCCGTATGGTGACAGTAGAGTGGAATACATTTGTAACCAACCCGACTCTTGTCGCGGGTGTCGTATACCCGACTAAGGGACTACACTTTTGACAGAGACCGGTCAGCAGCGCTCTCTGATAAACCTGAACCTCCTTTATACTGCAATCTCCGGTGCATCGCCTAAAAGAGCCATCAGACCATCACTGATGTAGTCCAGTAGGACTGATACCTGATCCGAAGCTGCGGACTACCTAGCAAAGTACCGGGGCTCTGGCTCGAAAAGCAGGAGTAGGAATGGGGTGGTGTTTAGTCAGTAAGAGTCTGATTCCCTCTCCTCGCGCCCAAGGCGGAAGAAGGCATTGGATGATTTTCCCCTACAAAAAAAAAATAAAGCGTATCTTTTGAGAGGGAGCCTTTTGTCCAGTAATGGACTCTCAACCATTTTTTCGACATCGAAAACCATTTCTCATTGGTTTCGTGATTTTTTTAGTCACTCATAATCAAAATAGTTCAGGTTCGCTTCGTGAGTCATACAAGATGATATTAATAGCCATGAGAATGATGGATGCAACGTCACGCCTTTTATCCCCGAAGGGGTAGGCAGAGGTGCACATTACAGCACGTAATGCCGCTATACAATGTACACCCGAAAAGAAAGTCAAAGTCAAAGCATTTATTTCAATTAATCCTAAATTAGACACTTTTGAAACATCAAATTGAATTGTCCGTCAGTATGTCCGTCAGTAAAGCTAGGTACTCGTTCCAAAGAATGAAGGAACAGACTATATAATTTTGAAAATGTCCTAACATCCAGTATTACATGGTACGGAGTTTGGAATTGTGGTCAGTATTTCGCAATATACAGACTTCAATTCACCACATGGAGCTAATAACATAAGTGGTCAAAACTTGGTCAAAGCCAAACCATTTATTTCAATTGGAGTAACAAAAGTCATTTTCTATGTCACCCATAAAAAACCTAGCAATTATTTCTGTCTGTCTATCAAGCTATTTGGTCGTTTTTAAATAAGTGTATGGAAATAGACGCAAACAAGCAGACGGATCACCTGATGGTAAGCAATCGCTGCCGCCTATGGACTTCTGAAACACCAAAGGCGTTACAAGTGCGTTACCGGTGCGTTTTGAAGGTTAGGAATTTAAGGGTTGTTGGGGAATTGGGGCATGGAAATATTGAGAAGGGGCCTCCAATAACCACACTCACACAACGCAAGCGTTGTTTCACGTCGGTTTTCTGCTCGACCGTGGTATCACTCCGGTCGAGCCGGCCCAGCAGTGCCGAAGCATGGCTCTCCCACACTTTACTACCGAACCAGACGGCTTCTGACTATGACATAATGCCACTGCCTTGTCCCCATTGCATCTAGCGTCATATACACTATGACAATACAACAATAACATCTGTGGGAATTTATTACGTAAAGCCAAAACATCAGTCTTTTTCTCCTTCAATTTTTTTAAGTGTATTTATGTATGTTTTGGTCTATCGCCTTAACATCACATCAACAGCCTATAAGTGTCCACTGCTGACCAAAAGCCTCTCACATGGAGAAGGTTTGAGCATTAATCACCACGCTTGCTCAATGCGGGTTGGCGATTTCAAACTTATATTCAGAAATTATAAGTCCAGATTTCCTCACGATGTTTTCCTTCACTGTATGTCAGTGGTGTCTAAATAATCTTAGAAAGTACATATAACTCGGAAAAAGTCACATTGCCCGCACTCTCATACGTAATTTTATGTTTTCAATACATTTGTCTTGAAAAATGTCTCCCAAACACCTTTGCCGTGTGTTCAGTGATGTATCAGACGACTACCCGTGAAGCAATACATAACCAGTTTAACATGATCTGCCTTTATATGACCTTCCCGCACATTTGAACGTCAGTTTATATTGGTTACTCATAGAGCTATATAAACCAGTTTATCATGATCTCCCTTTTGTATGACATTCCCCCACAGTCGAGGGTCAAGTTATACTGGTTGACATAGAGCTATAAAAACCAGTTTATAATGGTCTGTCTTTCTATGATCTTTTCACACATTCGACGGTCAGTTTATACTGGTTATGCTTATATGTTTAGCTCTGTACTTACGTGAGTCCAATTTCAACCATGAACGAATGCTTGAAAGGGTGTGAAATGTAATTGAAAATAAAATACTTCCCCTACCACAAAAACCTTCTTTTTGTTTAGAAAAACAACGTCACGCCTTTTATCCCCGAAGGGATAGGCAGAGATGCACATTACGGCATGTAATGCCACTGTACAATGTACTCATACTTTTCGCAATTTATGTTGAAAGTCTCATGTAATAGAGGGTGAGCCTATTGTCATATACTGGACACAATTCCAGAGTCGAGTTCCTCGTCAAACAGTTACATTTGTAAGCCGATAGCATAATAGTTTTCAAGACCAACGACCTTTAACGTAAATCTTCAAACATTCAAGAATAAAACACTAAGGAACGTTATTTTAATAAAAGAAAAGTCACTTATCTATAGCCTTCAGTGGACACTTTCAGTAAAAACACACTGAAATTCAGTCGAGTAGAGTTACAAGCAGGGGCGGATTGAACATAGAGGGCGCCCTTTTTGTTTAGGGGGAAAATCATCAAATGACTTCTCCCGCCTTGGGCAAGGCGAGAGGGGTAAACCCGCTAGGTAGTCCGCAGCTCCGGATCAGGCATCAGCCCTACTGGGCCCCATCTGTGGTGGTCCGATGGCTCTTTGGGTCTGGATCTGGTCGGGCGGCGAGCTACCCTTTTTTTTTTTTTTTTTTTTTTTTCAGGGGGAAAATCATCCAATGACTTCTCTCGCCAGGGCAAAGCGAGAGGGAGTGTCAGACTCTTACTGACTAAAAACCACCCCGTTCCTACTCCTGCTTGTCGAGCCGGAGCCCCGGTAAACCCGCTAGGTAGTCCGCAGCTCCGGATTAAGCATCAGCCCTACTGGGCCCCATCTGTGGTGGTCTGATGGCTCTTTGAGGCGCGCGCGGAACGCAACGCGCCGCACGCACGGGTCTGGTTCTGGTCGGGCGGCGAGCTACCCTTGCTCGCCGTCCGCAGACCCGCACTTACGGTGGCCGGAGATCGTCACGCGATCCCCGACGCCCGGAGTGTCTTTCGCGTCGGCTAGGGCGTGAGGAAGTTCGTTCCCTCACGCGTCCCGCCTCCTCCTTAGCTAGCATAACTGCTTCGCAGAAGGAGGAGACGGCATCCCAGTCCCCCTCGCTCCGCACCATGGTCTGAACCAAAGCCGGACGCGAGAGGTCGCCGTCGCCGATCACTTCCCTGAGGGCACGGCGGTGCTCAGCCCACGCAGGGCAGACCGCAACCGTGTGTTCCACCGTGTCCTCCAGGCGGTCTTCGCAGTGATGACACCCGGGCGTTTCCTCCCGCCCAATCAAAAACAGGAACCTACCGAAACTCCCATGTCCGGTAAGCACCTGCGTCAGGCGGTAGGTGAGGACGCCATGGCGCCTCTCTAGCCACTCCTCAAAGAGGGGACTTACCGCTGCAATGACAGCGAGCCCAGCCCTCGGTTGCGACAGTCGTTGCTGCCAATCCGCCATGAGATCGCGCCGGAGCTCGTCCCGCCACGCACTAATCTGGCGCGGCAGCGGAGTTTCGCCCCGGCGACGCGCGTCGGCGCGCAGACTAAAGACGCGCGCGAGCACTTTCGCCTCCAAATCCCACGGCGGTAATCCGGCAAGGAGGTTCGCCGCCTCCCCGGAGATCGTGCGATATCCACGGATCACTCGGATGGCCATGACCCTCTGGGACGTGAGCAGCGTCCGAGTTGGCCGCCGCATCAGGTTCGGCGCCCACACAGGGGCGCCGTAGAGGGCCATGGACCGCACGACCCCCGCATACAACCTCCGGCAGGAGGCATTTGGCCCCCGAGGTTGGGCAGGAGCCGCTTAAGCGCAGCCCCCGTCCGTTCCAACTTAGGAGCCAAACGTCGGAAATGCTCCACGAAGTTCCATCGACTGTCGAGGACGAGTCCTAGGTACTTCATCGTCGTCTCGACGCCGATGGTAACCCCTCCTGCCGTTATTTGGGACCCACCTGGAGGTGGCGCGTTCCCGCGGCCATGAAAGCACATGGCCTCGGACTTGTGGAGCGCCACCTCGGGCGAGCTACCCTTGCTCGCCGTTCGCAGGCCCGCACTTAAGGTTGCCGGAGATCGTACAGAGCGCGCTAGACAAGCACCTCTTGGGCGCCCGTATTTTGTTCTGGCGCTGTTGTCACTCTATGCGCGTCTCACGGCGCCCCTCTGTAACCTGGCGCCCCAAAGTCAAAGTCAAAGCATTTATTTCAATTAATCCTAAATTAGGTACTTTTGAAACGTCAAATTGAATTGTCCGTCAGTCTGTCTGTCAGTGAAGCTAGGCGCTCGTTTCAAAGTGTAGCTTCGCATGGAAACTTGTCTAGTCTGCCTTATCTACAGTATCCTCACGCCTTTTGTCTCTGAAGGGGTAGGCATAGGTGCACATTACGGCACGTAATGCCATTATACACTTACTTTTCACCATTTGTATGTAAGTCCCATGTAATAGGGGGTGGGCCTATTGTCATATACTGGGCACGATTCCAGACTCCTTGCTACTATTGAGAAATTACGACCAATAGGAGTCGAACAGTTGAAAATTATGTATATAAATACGAAAGTAACTCACGTCTGTCTCTTCTTTACGTCTAAACTATTGCACCGATTTGAATAATTCTTTTTGTGTTGGATAGTCCATTTATAAAACATCACTTTTTTGATGGAGGAAATTCATCCAATGACTTCTCCCGCCTTGGGCGAGGCGAGAGAGAGTGTCAGACTCTTACTGACTAAAAACCACCCCGTACCTACTCCTGCTTTTCGAGCCGGAGCCCCGGTAAACCCGCTAGGTAGTCCGCAGCTCCGGATCAGAAAACATCACGCTACGTTCAATAGGAGTCGAGCAGAGAGGATGAAACCGCGCGTAAATAGCTAGTGCACTGCATAGTACGGCTCTGGAAACGAGTGAAGATTTTAATTCAGTTGGAATATTCATGGCTGGTGCCTGACTTCAGAGGTTACTTACTTGCATAACTAGCTCTAGTGTCATGTAGGGGGTGAGCAGAAGTAGAGGGTTCAGTAGATCTAAGTTACCTACTGTATGTCTTGCTGAAACTATTCTTGAATTACTGTTGATATGGAGAGGTGACGTACCTGAAACAAATAGTTAAGTTATTATTAGTGTCAAATTTATACAGGGTTTTTTAAAGTTCGATATTCGGAATATACTTTTAATTTAAACTAAAAAACAAACAAACACCAGAGATGAGTTATGTAGCTATGCTACGAAGATGTAATAGCGACACTGTGAAACTATGTGCCCGTTTCCAATGATACTAAGCTATGTAGCTGTACAAGGAAGTCACATAGTTAGATAGCACATCTCTAGTGGAGAAGCAGCCTTACCGTGGGTTAAAAAGTATTGTATCACCAAAGTCAACTCATGCCCTATCTGTGTACAAAATTTCATCAAAATCCGTTCAATAGTTTCAGCGTTATTTATTTATTTATTTAAATAGGTTAGCCAACAATTATTACACTAATTCATAACTATAACTAAAAAGATAAAAACATGTGCGAGTATAATAATCACTTAAAGGCTAACACAGCATGCATAATAGTAACAGTTAACAATAACTTATTTATATAATATTATGAAATGATAATTTGTGACAAAAAAAGTTATTGATGGACAATATCAAACATCCAAATAAAGAAACTTTCACATTTATTTATTTTGTAATAAATTGGTCATTATAAAATCACACTAATACTGAATGAAGGCGATGTTTAACATACTATGTATTTACCTATAAAAAGCCTAACACCTGTCTACCCCTTTGCTGCTTACCAGGTGTAATATTACGTATGTATTGTCCGTCAGTCTGTCTTCAGTTATATTTGTACCAAAGACAATGGAATACGATTTTAGAAACCGCATCATTCTTATGCAAAGCTGAGACGGTGTGGGGCTGAGAAACCAGCGTTTTCTGTTTTCGTTGACATATTGAGTTGAATTTATGCTTCTGTGCATAGGGTTGTCAGATCCAGACTGATCATTTCCTGGACATTTCTAGGGCCACGAACGGAATCTGAGTTTTGGTGTCCCATCCGAGACTAAACTGTAAAAGTGGGAATTAAGTAGGTACCTAGAACTCACCCTTCCCGCCCCTCAACTCACGCAGCGCGACTTGCGAGCACATTACAACATTTTATTGTATTACTAGCGGACCCGACAGACGTTGTCCTGTCTACACGTCTTTAATTTGAAAATTTGTCGGATCCAATGTAAAACATTGTCCAGCGGACTAAATTGTGAATCTAAACCATTCTCAGATCCCCTTGAACACACACAAAAAATTTCATCAAAATCGGTCCAGTCGTTTAAGAGAAGTTCAGTGACATACACACTTACAGAAGAATTATATATATGATTTATTATTTATTATATTTTTATTTTTGTGAAAAAATATAATATTAATATTTTTTCATTCCGGGACTGCAAAGTAAAATTACTGGACACGGGACAGCACACAATATTCCGGGACAATCCCGGAAATCCCGGCCATCTGGCAACCCTATCTGTGGACGATTAGTGAATAAGGTATGATGGCATCAAATTACTCGTCAACACTTACATCTGATAATTTTTTTTTTATGCTGTGCTATGGTGTTAATGTCCTATGTCCAAAGTTGTCCGCAATAATATTGGCACTGCTATTATATTACAATACTTGTAGCCGATTAATTAATATTCACAATGCAATGGGCAGCGCATAGCTTTGTCGTGGCTCATCAGAACAGCATTGTTTCAAGTAGCGGGCTAGGAGATACGCGATTTTTTAAGTCTTTCGCCCTAATACTCGAACGCTACTCAATTTTAAGTTGTACTTACTCACGTTTTTACGGTTGACGCCTTTAATCTCGAAGGGGTAAGCCATGCTAGAGGTGCTCATTATAGCACATAATGCCAATGTACACCGCAACATTCATAACGCGGCGATATGTAAGTCTCATAGCATAGGGGGTGAAACTAGTGCGAGTTCCTCGGGCACAATTCCAGACTACGTGCTGTAAGTCGATAACATATTCGAATAACCGAATTTAGTATGTCTCACGAAAGTTACAATAAAATAATACTCAAATGCTACTTGCAAACACTCGGCCAACGAGGCAGTCGAAAAATATCGTGCTATCTCTGTCATTTTATAAAGAATTGATAGGGACAGAACTAGTTTTGAGAGCGTCTTAAAATTGAGTAGAGTTTGAGTATTCGGGCGTTTGACTGCCAATAGAAAACTGTTGAAGGCAAATCCTCCGCTAACGTCGGTCGCCGGTGACCACCACGGCGTTCAATGTGTTAAAGATGTTTGTTGGAGCTTTTAGCTTTTTTATGGTATAAGCCGGTAAAAGAGCAGACGGTTCACCTGATGGTAAGCAATCGCCGCCGCCCATGGATACTTGAAACACCAGAGGCGTTACAAGTGCGT
The DNA here is from genome assembly GCF_023101765.2 of Spodoptera frugiperda. NCBI lineage: Eukaryota > Metazoa > Arthropoda > Insecta > Lepidoptera > Noctuidae > Spodoptera > Spodoptera frugiperda. Next base: position 500,230 of record NC_064232.1, on the reverse strand, counting down.
TACCGGCCTTTTGGGGGTTAGAAATTTAAGGGTTATTGGGGAATCGGGGATTGGGAAGATTGAGAAGGAGGGAAATTGGGAGACCGGTAACCTTACTCACACAACGCAAGCGTTGCTTCACGTCGGTTTTCTGTATTACTCCGGTCGAGCCGGCCCAGCAGTTCTGAAGCACGGCTCTCTAACAGTATGATTTTTGTGTTCCATTATTTCCTTTGACAACCACGAACAAAGCCACAAGTTATAAACTAGCTAGGCATATAAAAAACCATAAAACCTACCGCATTAAAAGATATATATCATGGAGAATGGAAACTATACAGAATGACATGCTCACTCCATTAGAATAATAGCTTCAACACAAAACAGCACTTTATTTACTTAGCTAGTCTAGGTATTACTTAGTGGCCTAGGTAACCTAGGTTTTTATACTTTAAAGTCTCTTATAATGTAGTCAAATCTACATTATATAACTCCTACGGTACTGACTGACTGACAGACAACGCACAGCCGAAACTACTGGACCTAGGAAGCTGAAAGTTAGTATATATGTTTCTTAAAGAGTGTAGTAATACTCCCGTATTAGGGTGCTTTCCACCAGAGATGTGCCAAGTAGCTATGCTACGTAGATGTAATAGCTAAGCTGTGAAACTATGTATGTGACCGTTTCCTACTGATACTGATATTAAGCTATGTAGCGGTCTGAGGAAGATGCGCAGCTCGAGTATGCGATGTATCGATAGTAGGGAAGCCGTCTATTGCACGCATCTTTCCATATAAAAAAACATAGCTTAGCTGAGTCTATTTCTACCAGTGCTAAGCGATGGGAACCATGATAAATATGAATGGTGGAAGCCAAACGCATCCACAGCAACGTAGCATAACAAGTAGCTGGCAGAATGCTATTGCTACTCAGGTATTATCTTAAGGTCTGATTCACCTGATTGATTCTGATTCCTAAGGTTGCTTATGGGCAGACGTGCTCCATCGTAGGCCGCATCATCACTTACCATCAGGCGAGATAGCGGCCAAACGTCGGCCCATTTAACATAAAAAACCATCAACAGCCCGTGATAGTCCACTGCTGGACTATGGACTTCCTGTACAAAAAAAAAGTTTTGATTCACACTAGTGACATCTCCTAAACAAAATACGGTAATAGATCCCATTATAATGTTATTATACTCATTAGCAATAAACACCAAAAACGACTGGTTAAACACATATTCTGTTATATGTAACGTTAAATTAATAGTTTGGTGGTGGCACAGTAATTAGTAATTAAACTGATTATTTTCAACCGCGTTGTATTATAACATCGGTAAATATTCATGTTATTGTAGCACATAATCCATTGTGTCATCACGCCTTTTTTGTGGTATAAGCCGGTAAACGAGCAGACGGATCACCTGATGGTAAGCAATCGCCGCCGCACATGGAGACTTGAAACACCAGAGGCGTTACAAGTGCGTTACCAGCCTTTAAAGAAGTGCGGGAGAGCCATGCTTGCATGAGTGGTACCACGGCCGAGCAGAAAACCGACGTGAAACAACGCTTGCGTTGTGTGAGTGAGATTACCGGAGGCCCAATTCCTCCCTTCCCAATCTTCCCAATCCCCGATTCCCCAACAACCCTTAAATTCATAACCCCCAAAAGGCCGAGTTGGACAGAGTATTATTCTAAGTTTCCTATACGAATAAAATCTAGATAACTAGTTTATACTAATTAACATTAACTATAAAAAAAACTGTGTACAAAACACATACTACTCTGCCTATCCCCGTTCCGCTACAAAAGCCAGCTCGCTAAAAGCACAGCGCACTTCACTCAACAGCTTAGAAGCTTTTCATTTCTGTTGTGTTGTAGCTTCACGCTTTTATCCCCATGGGGGGTAGACAGACGTGATAATGTCATTCATGGTTGAAATTTTTTAATCTTTAAAGGATTAATGTTCGTGGCGGATCGTGGGCGTTCTTTGCATGTGGTGTAGGTTCAAAACCTAATGAGCCACTGCTGACCAAAGGCCTCTTCTCACACGGAGATGGTTTAAGTATTAATCACCACGCTTGCTCAATGCAGGTTGGCGATTTCAAACTTATAATCAGAAATTTTAAGCCTAGGTTTCCTCACGATGTTTTCCTTCTAATTATGGTGTCTAAATAATCTTAGAAAGTACATATAACTCGGAAAGAGTCACATTGGTACTTGCCGTTGGTAGATTTAGACGCACCCTCATGTATGAGAAGCGGGCGTTTTAAACTTTCGGGCCACTATAAAGTAGCGTTTGTTACTAATTATTTTGGTGCCATCACCAAAATAATTAGTTACAGAAGACAGAAGTAGATTATTTACAGAAAATTGCACAAAAATCAGACGTATGTACGATATGTGAAACATGAGCATTGTTTTCGAATAAAGAGATTTTAATTAAAAATACCAATACCATGGAATATAGACGTATGGAGTAATAACTTGAAACGGGAATCGAATTAGTTACCCTCTTTTTAAGGCGGGAAAATCATTCATTATATCTTCTCCCGTCTTGGGCGAGGCGAGAGGAAGTGTCAGACTCTTACTAACTAAAAACCACTCCGTTCCTATTCCTGCTTTTCGAGCCGGAGCCCCGGTAAACCCGCTAGGTAGTCCGCTAGGTAGGCTCTGTATTGCTATTAAACATTTAACGTTATATTTATTATGCTTAATGGCTTATTAGTATTAATTATTATGTTATCGGCTAACTCACGTAACTGTTTGACGAGGAACTCGACTAGTTTATGTGGTAGTAGTAGTTTAGAAGTAGCAGCGCGACAATCGCCGCGTCGTGTGTCATGAATATGAGCCTCTAGTATGGCTTGAAACTAGTCGAGTCCCTCGTCAAACAGTTACGTGAGTAAACCGATAACATAATAAATAATTTAGTATGTCTCACGAAAGTTACAATAAAAATTACAGCCTAACGCCCGAACACTGAAATGCAACTCAATTTTAAGTTGTACTTAAATATCGTGCTATCTCTGTCATTTTATAAGGAATTGATAGTGACAGAACTAGTTTTGAGAGCGTCTTTCATTCGGACATTAGTACTTCAAACCTTAATTATTCAGTAGCAGTACAATCGCTGCGTCGTGTGTCGCGTAATGCTGCTCATGAATATGAGCCTCTAGCATGGCTTGGAACTAGTTGAGTTCCTCGTAAAACATTTGCGTGAGTACCGGCTTACGATAACATAATAATTAATTTAGTATGTAAACTGACTTTTTCATTATAGCCAATATACAAGAGTTTACAACTAAGACACCAGATGACGCTAGTGGTAGTACAAATTATTTTGTTACATCAATTTAACAGTATATCTCATGAAAGTTACAATAAAAATTACAGCCTTAGTACTCCAAACCTACATACTCCATGTGTAGCGCCATGCGAGGCTACCGACACATGTCTGGCGCAGTGCCAACACACGGTGCATCAGATATCCACGGCATAATAACAAAAACATCGCATTTCACGATTAATTAACATTATTACATTAAATCATTTGTTTTCAGTTTTCAGGTGAAACATGATTTAATTCTTTATTATTGACTAGCGACCCGCCCCAGCTTCGCATGGGTGCAATGGTGATATATTATGCATGTATTATACATATAAACCTTCCTCTTGAATCACTCTATCTATTAAAAAAACCGCATCAAAATCCGTTGCGTAGTTTTAAAGATTTAAGCATACAAAGGGACAGAGAAAGCGACTTTGTTTTATACTATGTAGGCAGTGCTAACTAGGTCCTACCAGCGTCTTTGCCCGCGTTCCCGTGGGATAAAAAGTATCCTATCACACAAGTCAGCTCATACCCTAACTACAGGATTGACGCAATGGCTGGACAATCAGCTGCCGTGCAACGAGTAACGTGTTCGATTCCCGCACGAAGCAACTCTTTATTTTTGATCCACAAATTGTTGTTTCAGGTCTGGGTGTCACGTGTATGTGAACTTGTATGTTTGTAAACGCATCCATCCACGACTTAAGAGAAAATCCTAGTGTGAAGCAACGTTTATAAAAACCCTGTTTGTATACCAAATTTCATCAAAATCCGTTCAGTAGTTTCAGCGTGATTGACGGACAAACATCCATCTCATTTATTCGTCTGCTCTTTGAATACAAAACAAACAATAAAATACTTATTTAAGCTTTAAACATAAATAATCTAAAAATAACTTCTTAAGTTCAAGTGTTCAATTCAAAATTGGAACACTGCCAAACTGTATGCGTATGCGCATGCAATGTTAATGGTATGCATTTTATACTCTTGAAACTCTTCAATTGATGAGGAATGGGGTAATTATGGAAAACCAGAACTGCTTCAGCGGTCGAGTGGAGATAAGTATGATTGTACAGCAAGAGGTGTCTGGTTTGATTCTTGGGTTGGGCAAATTTTTATTGAGGTTTTTGATGTTGGAAATTTTGTGTTTGAGGCTGAAATGGTTTAAAAATAGGTAACAAATGTAATAAAGAATATGAGCCTCTAGCATGGCTTGAAACTAGTTAAGTTCCTCGTTACACAGTTACGTGAGTGAGCGGATAACATTATAATTAATTTAGTATGTCTCACGAAAGTTATAATAAAATTAGCACAAATGTAATTAAGTACATTGAAATACACAGTACTGTACTGTACAGTAGGGCTGATGCCTGATCCGGAGCTGCGGACTACCTAGCGGGTTTACCGGGGCTCCGGTTCGAAAATCAGGAGTAGGAACGGGGTGGCTTTCAGTCAGTAAGAGTCTGACACTCTCGCCTTACCCAAGGCGAAGAAGTCATTTGATGATCCCTTCAGTCAGTTTTACGTGATTCAGTAACAAACATACACACAAACTCACAAACTTTCACATTTATAATATTAACTAGCGACCCGCCCCAGCTTCGCATGGGTGTAATGGTGATATATTATGCATGTATTATACATATAAACCTTCCTCTTGAATCACTCTATCCATTAAAAAACCGCACCAAAATCCGTTGCGTAGTTTTAAAGATTTAAGCGTACAAAGGGACATAGGGACAGAGAAAGCGACTTTGTTTTATACTATGTATAGTAATAAGATAAAAGTCTAACAAAATAATAAGTTTTTTATAAAACCTAATGCCTAGGTCTTAAGTGACTTGATACCTAGCTTTGTATAAAGCTCTAGACTCCAGGGAAATCTAGGGGCAATCAATTTATGTAATGTTTTGAGAAAGTAGTGCTCGTTTGTACAATGTAATACTTTGACTGCCTCGTTGGTCGAGTGGTTGCAAGTGCGACTGCCGGACAAGAGGTCCTTGGTTCGATCGGGCTAAAGTATTACTAGGCTTTTTTCGGTTTATCGAAAATTTCTCAGTAGTAGCACGGAGTCTGGATTTGTGCCCAGTATATGACAATAGACTCATCACTTATTGACTTATAACACAAATGGTGAAAAGTGGGTGTACATTGTAATTGTACTGCCGTAATGTGCACCTCTGTCTACCCCTTCGGGGTTAAGACGCGTGACGATACGATATTTACTTTGTATTTATTCTTAGCCTTACTAAGGCTAAGGCGACCTAGCTTAAAACATCGCACTTGTAACGCCTCTAATGTTTCGGGTGTCCATAGCCGGCTGCGATTGCTTACCATCAGGTAATCTGTCTGCTCGTTTACCAGCTCAAACCATACGAAACAAGTTTCTTAAAATTTAAGAAAGCTTGATAAAATATACTTTAGTATTTTAGCGACGCAAGCTGTCTTGTCAGTGCAGATAATATTGGCTAACCCAGACGATACATAGTCTATATATAACGTAAAGACATGTATATATATACTACTGAAGTATATAAAGCTTGTCTGCAACTAGAGGTGAACGCCCCGTCAGTCAATGCACTCGAGAAATCTTATTTAACTTATTTTACTTCAAAGAGTAAAATTATACTGTGCTACTACTCAAGAATTAAATTTTAAAATCATCAGATTGACTGGTCCATCTCTCAATTATAATATCACATATACTTTTTATGAGATATACCTTGCTTTTTTTTTACATCAACAGTCTATAAGTGGCCACTGCTGACCAAAGGCTTCTTCTCGCGCGAATGTTTGAGCATTAATCACCACGCTTGCTCAATGCGGGTTGGTGATTTCTAACTTATAATTAGAAATTATAAGCCCAGGTTTCCTCACGATGTTTTTCTTCACCGTTTGTTTAAAGGGAAAAATCCTTGAATGACTTCTCCCTTGGTTCGCCTTGATTAAGGGCGAGAGGGAGTGTCAGACTCTTACTGACTAAACACCACCCCGTTCCTACTCCTGCTTCGAGCCAAAGCCAGTAACCCGTTAAGTCTTCCACAACTCCAGATCGGCAAACAAGCAGACGGATCACCTGATGGTAAGCAATCACCGCCGCCCATGGACACTTGAAACACCAGAGGCGTTACAAGTGCGATGTTTGTACATTCTCTTTAAATATCAATATCAGAATCTGATGTTTGAAGTCTCTGATGATCAGAGACACTCTTCTAAACAAACCTAGGTATGTACTTAAGACATTGTGCGAGTGAGACAGAGAATAATAAAGAAAGAAATATTAAAAATACCCCATCTATGGTAATTGTGTGACTCATTGGGAAATTGTACCCACTCCCCTCCGTACTTGAGTATGCAGATATGGTATAATGTATTCATTGCAGACTTCTATATAGTTATAATAAAGTCTAACTGCCATACTCAGAGTCATTTAATGGTTACTTAACCCAGTCCTTAGCAATTATTTTCGATACAAAATCGTTACTAAGGATTAGTTTAAGTAATCATTAAATGTTTCTGAGTGCGGCAGTAAGTCAAAGTCATTTATTTCAATTAATCCTTAATGAGGCTCTTTTGTGACGTCAAATTGAATTGTTCGTCAGTCTGTCTGTCAGTGAAGCTAGCTAGCTCATAATAATACTAGCTTTCCTTTTGATACGTTAAACGAATTGTCCGTCAGTCTGTCTGTCAGTGAAGCTAGCTAGCTCGTAATAATACTAGCTTTCCGCCCGTGACTTCGCACGTGTAATGCAATACGTTAAGGTTATGGCACATAATTATAAAACTTCCTTTTGAATCACTTTATTAAAAAAAACCGCATCAAAATCCGTTGCGTAGTTTCAAAGATCTAAAAGCATACATAGGGACAGAGAACGGAGAGCGACTTTGTTTTATACTATGTTGGAATAAATTATAATTTCTAGCTAGCTGCAGTTGTGAATCATTGAATCATTGACCGACGTTGTTTCACGTCGGTATTCTGTGAGGCTGTAGTATCACTCCGAATAGAAACAGGGTAGTTTTTAGTCAGTAAGAGTGTCAAATTTTTATCTCCACAACTTGAGCGAAGCAACTGACAAAAGCTAGTATGGCTTAAAACAAAAGTTGTTCAATCTATTGCACTGTGTGTAGAACACAGGTACTTTGAATGCAATCCCTCTGTAATGTGTTCGCTTTGTGCGTCTTTGTGGGGTGAGCAGAGGTGCTGCCGTTAAATGACTAAGGAATGTGAGGATTTGTATGTAAATTGCCAAGTAATTTGCTTTTAGAAACACTAATTAGGTATTTAGTTATTTTGTAGTTAGATTGTTTAGTTTGGTTTCTTTGTTTTTGAGTAGGTTTCTAAGTTCTTAATTGTTTTAAGAAAAACTTTACCCCGTTCTAGAATTTTCTCCTGTGACGTGGGTGCGTTTACAAATAATGTTCACATCAAAGTCAAAGTCAAAATCATTTATTTCAAATAGACCAGGAAGGCACTTTTGAACGTCAAAGCAAATATAATAATATTAATAACGTCTGTCTGTCGGTCAGTCCTCTAGTGAAGCTATTTGCTCGTTCCAAAGTGTAGATTCCTATGGAGAAGAACGAGCAAGAAACTCCATAGGTTACTCTTTTTCAATCAGATTTACAATACAATTCTTGGTTACATTGTTTCGATTACTTCAGCTATGTGAGAACAATGTAAAACTAATATACAGTCAAAGCGACAGAAAAATACATACACATACACATGACACCCACACTAGAAACAACAATTTGTGGATCACGCAAGGAGTTGCTCTGTGCAAAAATCGAACCCGTGGCACCAACCGTGCAGGCAAACAACGTTACTAATATTATAAATGCGAAAGTTCGTGCGTAATTTTGTTACTCCATCACATTAAAACTGCTAAAGGGATCAGGATGAAATTTGGAACAGAAGTAGATTATGGTCTAGAATAACACATAGGCTAGTAAAGTATACTTAAAGTTTTGCATACATATCTACGAAGCAGCAATACTAATATGCTACAGTCCTGCTGACCCCCGTAACATATAGTTGGCCCGCGTCCAACCCCCGCCGGCCCAATATTGGAATACTTTGTCCGAGAGATATTATTTAACTAATACATAAAGTATTTGTAGTCGTGAAACTCATGTTTTCTTCAATTCAACATTGCTTTTGAAGATTGTGGCTATGTTAGGTTTGGTAGACTAGTTTAGGGGTAGGCAGAAAGGTGTTAATTGGAAAGACGCACTTCTATGTGGTCGATTAGAAATAAATGCTTTGATTATTGTATTTCGACAATTAATAAAGTCAAGAAAGGCATTTTGAACGCCAAAGGCAAGGAAAGTGTAACGGATTCGATTCCCGCACGGAGCAACTCTTTGTGTGATCCACAAATTGTTGTTCCGGGTCTGGGTGTCATGTGTATGTGAACTTGTATGTTTGTAAACGCACACACGACACAGGAAGAAACACTAGTGTGGAGCAAAGTTATAAAGAAGAAAAAAAAGTGATTTCATTTCAAGGCAGAGTATAATATATTGTTTTACCAGCTCTACTCCTCCCGTGGGTATTATAGAAAATATAAGCAGTTTAAGCACAAACAAAAAAGTTATTTCAATACATCAAACTAATCACAACATGACAATAGAATTCCAACTTTAACATAAAGTAAAAACGTTGTAAATCGATAAAAGAAATTCAACAGATATACGTTGATTTGCTGTTGTCTAAACAATATTTGTGTTTAACGTAGCATAAAAATCGTCACGCCACACTACTTGGGGGATCGACAGAGCATTGTTTAAAGTTTAAAAGTGTATTCTCATTTCTATTGCGTAAATACGGAAATGATTTGAGTGATGTAGTTTTAAAGTAGAGTAGAATACCAATATTGTCACCAACCTAACTCTTTTAGTGGGTGTGTGAGGCCGAAGTAACTAAACACTTGCCGCCTGCTAAACGTGGATATCTATTTTTTATAGTATAAGCCGGTAAACCAGCAGACGAATCACCTAAGCAGTTGCCGCCGCCTATGGACACTCGAAACACCAGAGGGGTTACAAGTGCGTTGCCGGCTTTGGGGGTTAGGAATTTAAGGGTTGTTGGGAAATCGGGGATTGGAAGTTTGGAAAGGGGGTAATTGGGCCTCCAGTAACCTCACTCACACAACGAAACACAACGCAAGCGTTGTTTCACGCCGGTGTACTGCTCAGCCGTGGTATCACTCCGGTGGAACCGGCCCATTCGTGCCGAAGCATGGCTTTCCCACACTTATCTGTGATGATGGACTGCAAGTATTCGGCTTCCTGCAGTGGATGTGATGAGGTACCAGTTTCGGAGTACGTGTGCCGCATGACGGCTCGCCGGCGGCTGCATTTGGAGCGTGACGTACGAGCAGACAGGGTTGATACAGAGACGTGTGAATATTGTTTATGTTATTTATTTTTTAGGACTGCCTCGTTGGTCGAGTGGTCGCAAGTGCGACTGTCGGACAAGGGGTCTCGGGTGCGATTCCCGGGTCGGGCAAAGTATTACTGGGCTTTCTCAAAAATAAAATTTCTCAATAGTAGCAAGGTGTCTGGAATTGTGTCCAGTACATGGCAATAGGCTCACCCCCTTTTATATGGGACTTATAACACAAATGGTGAAAAGTGGGTGTACATTGTATAGCGGCATTACGTGCCGTAATGAGCACCTCTGCCTACCCCTTCGGGGATAAAAGGCGTGACGTTGCTTTTTTGTAATTTTCTTTTTTATTAACAGTAAGCTGAAAGATAGATGTGGTGTAGCTTGAAAACTGCGACATCAGTACTCTTAGTATGAGTTTGCTTTACTTTGTACAAAAACGAAATAAGCACGCGTTCGGCGCTCTGATTGGTTGATTGATTCATGCCAACCAATCAAAGCACCCAAAGCGGTCTCCTTTCGTTTTCGTATTAAGGTAAGTTTAAAGATTTAAGCGTACAAAGGGACATAGGGACAGAGAAAGCGACTTTGTTTTATACTATGTAGTGAAGAAAACACTGGCAGCAGAGGCAGCCCTAGGTATGAGTGATTCACCAACTATGTAAGCAGCGTTTGTACGTAACTCGGTAACATATCGCTTACTTAAACCAGTGGCATCAGTAGTCCTGTCTCAGACAGACATAGTTCTGGCTTTAATATCACAGATCACTACATAGTATAAAACAAAGTCGCTTTCTCTGTCCCTATGTCCCTTTGTATGCTTAAATCTTTAAAATTACGCAAGGGATTTTGATACGTTTTTTTTTAATAGATAGAGTAATTAAGTGTGTTTTTCCACCAGATATGTGCTATGCTACATTGCTGTGGATGCGTTTGGCTTCCACCAATCATATTCATTGGTACACATAGCTTAACACTGGTGGAAACGGACTCAGATAAGCTTATGGAAAGATGCGTGCTATGGATGGCTTCGCTACTATCGATACATCGCATACTCGAGCTGCGTATCTTCCTCGCACAGCTACATAGCTTAGTATCAATGGCAACGGTGACACAGTTTCCCAACTTAGCTAATTACATCGTAGCATAGCTACATAGCTCCTATTGACGGTAGCGTATCATAATAGTTAGTTTAGGATTCGAAGATTTTTAGATTACCTTAGTCATAATTTTAAATGCGAATGCTTATGAGTTGGTGTGTATGTTTGTTGCTCAATCACGTCAAAACGGCTGATGGGATCGGGATGAAATTTGGAACAGTGGTAGATTATGGTCTGGAATAATACGTAAGATACTTTTTATCGCACGGGATCTTGGACATAGCCGCTGTTAGACGCTAGTAATTTTTAAAAATAAGTTAGAACTATATAAGTTACTAGAATTGGAACTTGAAACGGGATATATACCATGTTTTTCCAATTCTAGTGTTAGTGACCATGTCAGTTTAAAAACTTATAAATAAGTGACGTCACAAAGAAAATAAATTCAATGTTAATGACGTTACCCCAAACGAGAATCGAACCGACGACCTTCGCGAAACAATACACGAAGCATCCTTTTATAAAATTGACATTGAAATGAATCATTGTTCCGAAGCGTTTCAAATTGTGAATGGACTGACCGATTAGACGCATGTTCGGTTCCCGGTTCAGTAACAAACAATAGCATAACTGTATATAACAGTTTGGTGTAATTAGTTATAGAAATTAGGAGGGCTGGTTACTAGAGTGTAAACATGACTTAAGTAAAGGGGTTAGGCAGGGTAGTGTTTGAACAAAAAACATTACATAGGTACATGAGCCTACGGCTTTGTCCCTTAGTATACAGAGATTAATGAATTAATGAACACGACATTAATCTAATGTCGTGTTGGCCCGAAGGTTTAAGACGCCCACTTTTCATCAAGAGGGTGCGTGTTCGGAACCTACCAACTACAAGTACCAATGTGACTTTTTCTGAGTTATAAGTAAGTACCTAGGTAACACCACTGACAAACGGTGAAGGAAAACATCGTGAGGAAACCTGGGCTTATAATTTCTGATTATAAGTTTGAAATCACCAACCCGCATTGAGCAAGCGTGGTGATTAATGCTCAAACCTTCTCCGTGTGAGAAGAGGCCTTTGGTCAGTAATGGTCACTTGTAGAGGAAATTCAGGAACGGAATGCAAAACCTGTTGAATTACTTATTATAAAATAATAGACAAGCCAAACAAACTTGTATATTAGTTACCAAAAAGCCAAACTTTTATTCACACACTTGTTGCCACCTTGGCTCTCTGCCAAGCCCCTTTGCTAAAGCAATGGTCATACAATAAATAATTCCACTAACATAACATATCATTATACCTTTTGTTCCCTGAAAGGATAGAAGGGAATATAAGGCATAAGACCTTTTTTTATCTGTCACCACCCCTACTCTTCCCGCGGGTATCAACTAAAGGTCTAGGTTAGTTAGGCAATTTGCCTAACTGTTGTTCGTTGGTATTTCCTATCTATGTTTACAAATGTCTGTCTGTCTGTCTGTCTGAAAAAAACTTTACTGGAAACCGCATCAAAATCAGTTCTACCAAACGCGAGATAATCATCTACAAACATACATACAGGTTTAAAACTGAGAACCTTCTATTTTTTGAAGTCGGTTAAAAACAAACTTTCACACACACTTGTTGACACCCTGGAGCTCTGCCAAGCCCCTTTACTAAAGCCGTGATGATACACAGAACGTTCCATTTCACTCAAATAAGTGTTATAACTAGTTAAAGAACTTATGTCGTAGTTGTGTATCAAGAAACGTTACAATTGAGTTATACTCGAGTTGTTTAGGGATGGGACGTGTCGATAGAAGTGTAGTAATAGTATCGATAGTTTTTGGTTAATGTATATTATTTATACTGAGCTATAGAACTTTGGAACAAAAGGTTACCGGGGCTCCAGCTAAAAGCAGAAAAAGGAACAAGGTGGTTTTTAGTCAGTAAGAGACACTCTGACACTCCTTCTCGCTACACCCAAGGCGGGAGAAGACATTGGTAGATTTGCTACCTTAAAAAAAATATATGTTCACTGACGGAGAGACTGGCAAACCATTATTTATTTCTATATTTGTTGACATTTCAAGAGCACTTATTTAAGGTTATATTGTTACCGTAACAGTAACCAGTATTATAATATTTCAACCTTAACTCCTAACTTAGTAATTGCGCTTTCCATACTTGCAATAATCGACTTTTTAAGAGTGGGAGAGCCGTAATTCGGCGCAGCTGGGCCGGCTCGACCACAGTGATACCACGACCTCAAAGAAAACTGACGTGAAATAACGCTTCAAGTGTCCATGGGCGGTGCTTACCATCAGGTGATCCAACTGCTCGTTTACCGGCTTATACCATAAAAAAAACACAGAAATAGGACTTGTTATAAAATATAGCATTACATAAAATATACTTGCAATAATCGGGTAAACAAACCAAACCTAATTCACAATTACAACAACATTATAAAAACAATATTTCATAAACAAACAGACAAATAAATATGCAAAACTTTTCCTCCAAGCAGTATCTTACGTAAAACATTACAACTATAGCTATAGATCATTTGTAAATCCGTCCGTCCGTCAGTTTGTCCGTCACGCACAATTAAAGAATTACGCGATACTTCGTAGTATGCATTGTTACATGGGGAGAATCAATTTTATGTCCCAATTCTTGACGACTCGTTGTGACGCGCAAGACGGCCAATGGACGCAATAGACAGATATTTTGTTTGCTTGTTCATTTATTTTTTTAGAGTATAGTAAGTATGAGTTTGTTTCTCGGGGTCGGGCAAAGTATGAATGGCATTTTTCGGTGTTTCGAAAATTTCTCAGTAGTAGCACGGTGTCTGGAATTGTGCCCAGTGTATAGCAATAGGCTCACCCCCTATTACATGGGACTTATAACACAAATGGTGAAAAGTGTATGTACTTTGAACAGGAGTCGTAATGTGCACCTCTGCCTATACATTTAAGGATAAAATAGGCGTGACCAAAAGATTCGAATTAATGTGTGATGGCCCAGAGGTTTAAGACGTCCGCTTGTCATGCATGAGTGAGCTGGTTTTATTTTTCTTACAAAAACTTACTTTTGATTTAAAATCGCTTGACATAATTTCTAGGGTACGTTTTATACGTAGAAATTCGTATTTACACTCCTAAACTTTGATTCGTTTATTCTAAATATTGTTACCTTATATTACAAAATAAAAAATACGTGTCTAAGTAAAAAAAAAAAAAAAATTTCATTACCTAACTGACGGACTAAATAGATTTTTAATTTTCATACCCCGTCATCATCCCAATTTAAAAAAAAAACTATACAAATAATAATAACATTAGAACTTAAGACGGGATATTTACCATGTTCATTTATGTCTATGAGTTTCCGATATTTCGGCACTGTTGCAAGCGCCTCAGTTTAAAAACTTATATACAATAATAATATCGATAGTGACCACAACACTACATCCGAACAAAATGGCGTTAATGAAAAACCCGAGTGCGGTATATCGCGCCGCAAATTGTACCAATTTATACGTTTGTCACGGTACGCTCAGACGATAAGTGAAATAGTTTCGACTGGGGCCGTATTATGAACTTTTAAACATCCATGCAAGTTCCAGGCAATTCACTTCACGCCCGTAAACTGCCTGGTTAAAATTCGTATTATGACATACATTTATTAGGCCGCCTTCTGAATTGTTTACTCTGTCTATGGCTGGTTTGTAATGTTTGCCGGCGACGTTCGGAAGTATACATTTTTTATTTTCGGTAAGTTACGGTTTTCTTTTAGTATTGAAACATAAGATAATATATTTGTTGTGAAATATAAATCAAATAATATTGACCTTGGATAACAATTTAAATTGGACTTGTACGTTATGTGATATAGATATAGTTTCCGAACGCAGCTTGTACACTGCAGTTGATTCAACTCACTCAATCTCAATCACATGTTGGAAGGAATTGTGTACTGTGAGGAATGATCATCATTATCATTTAATTCTACTTTTACATTGAAAATGAAACAAAAAAAATACGTTTGTATCGATACAAATGCGCGGCACCGGCGCGTTTAAAAAACGTGGTGTGCATAGGCCATTAGAAGGAACAGGCACTAACCTTTTAAAAACTAAAAAAGGGACAGGAGGATATATAAATAAAACACCAATATTAGTATAAAATATGTATTAATCATCTTCAATAATTAGGAGAATGTCATCTTAGAATTGTGTAGGGGGTCGGGGTACGTATATTTTTTGCTTTCCCAACTGAGATACCATATTATACAGGCTGAGATGCACGCCACTGACGAATAACTGATAAAATCGCCTCATCTTCCAAAACTCTTCTGCCAACAGAGTTACTGCGAACAGTCGCAATCGTACAATTTACACAGCGATCCATGTCGTCAATATCCGATTGATAGGCTTAAACAGTTGTCCAAAATAGAGAGTCAGGTAATTTAGAGATGCAAGATCCGTCAAAAGTCCTTTATAAAGCCGAGGTCGTGGGGTTTAACAATAAAACATGGAAAATACGTGCGCACTCAGAACGAAACACAACGAACGAGTGTCATCTGTCAATCGGTGACTGACTGATGTCAGACAGAAGTGTTTTAAGAAGTTTAAATCACAGAGTACCGTTATACATAAATTATTATTTAGTTTTATAACTTAAGTTTTCTCGCTTCCTAGATAGAAACAAGGTACCATATTTTGTGATTTCCCTTAGAAAAATATGACGGTTTTTTAAATATACATTTCAACTAGTTAACTGCTGGGCCCAAAAGTCCCCTTCTCCTTTATTTGCAATTTTATTCGGTTGTAACAAGTACTTGTTGAATTTTTATTTTCGATTTTCAATTTTTGTTTTCTTATTTCTATGAGTAGCCGGTGCACCTCTTCCTTGGTAATGCCACGTCACCCACGTGAACATTCATGCCTGAGGTGGTATATTCTCCATTGTAGTTTCGGATTTCGTCAGACAATAAAAGCCTCTTCTGTTGATGTCGATGGGAAGTTTTGGCTCATCTTCTGGATGTTTTTGCAATTGATGTTTTTTTTATGTTTTTTGCACAGACATGAGGTTTAAGCACATCGCAAAGATTCGGATCCTCGGTAAGCCTATACCTTTTAACCAATTCACGGTCATCGATCGAGAATGGGTCACATTGTTAGCGTATTTTACGCTGTATGGCCATTTGGCGCCTCGGCTCCTCGTCACTACTTGCCAAAAAATCAAATATTACCAATTCCTCACACATTATGATAAAAACACTAAATAAAAACCCTAAAACAAACTTTTCAAGACTAAGCAATTCAGTTTAAGCTGCAAGTAAGACGCTTTTATTGAATTGTTTTGAAAGTCGTAATTTGACAACTAACATGGGAATTGAAACGTCAAAATAGCGTTCATAATACGCGTAAACGCCAGCCAGCCAGCCAAAAGTCGTGCAGAAATCGGTCTGTGTTGTCACGTGACCACTGACTGGCTGGCAATAGTGTTCATAATACGAATTAGCCGGGCAATTCATTTCACGGCGTAAACTGACTGGAAATAAGAGTTCATAATACGGCCCCTGTACAGTTTTACGAGTTATATTTCATAGTTTTTTAACTTATTCTTGTAATGTATTGAGATGGAATTTTTAAGGGGGGAAAATCATTCAATGGCTTCTCCCGCCCAGGGCGAGGCGAGAGAGAGTGTCAGACTCTTGCTGACTAAAAACCACCCCGTTTCTACTCCTGCTTTTCGAGCCGGAGCCCCGGTAAACCCGCTAGGTAGTCCACAGCTCTGAATCAGGCATTAGCCCTATTGGGCCCCATCTGTGATGGTCTGATGACTCACCCTCGCTCCGCACCATGGCCTGAACCAATGCTGGACCCGGAGAGATACCGAAACAAACTCAGAGGTCATGGTCTCTTTAGTACATAACATAACTACCCACCGTACAGTTGGAGGGAAGCCTTAATTATGTTCTATTATTTACCTGAAACAATAAGAGAATAAACATTAGATAAGTAAGTACATAAATTAAACAACAACGTTATTTTTTGTTAGAAGGTATATAATGCAGTAATTTTAATAAATCGAATTAAAAAATAGAGACTGACTTGTATGTAGACGACTAAGTCACGCCATTTATCCCCGGAGGCGTAGGCAGAGGTGCACATTACGGCACGTAATGTAAAATGTACACCTACTTTTCACTATTTGTGTTAAAGTCCCATGTAATAGGGGGTGAGCCTATTGCCATATACTGGACACAATTCCAGACTCCGTACTACTGAGAAATTTTCGTAAGTCTTTGACTGCCAATAGAAAACTGTTGAAGGCAAATCCTCCGCTAACGTCGGTCACCGGTGACCACCACGGCGTTCAATGTTTTAACCGAAAAAGCCCAATAATACTTTGCCCGACCAATGAGGCAGTCAGTTAATTATTCCAGTGTCCACAAAAAACATTAACAAATAGTTTGTGAAACACCATTTGTCAGTTTTATTAGTATTTTGTAGAACGGTTACATTGGGAGAGGTGTGCTTGGCTGCCTCGCTGTAATGGCGGCGAGTTTGCACGTAGTTGCACGTGTCCATTGTCATACGACACGACACGATACGGTACGGTAGGAGATGACGGATAAGTATTTAGAAGTGGTTGCGCTGAAAATTTTATTTAAGTAATGTCATTTCTTAGGTAAAAATTGCACGTTCGGTGTAGTAGCTGGGCAATCAGCTGCCTAGTGATTAAGAATGCTTTAGATCACAAAACAAGACATTATAAAACAAACTGATCATCAGAGCGCATAGAAACAATTTTGTTTTTTTGCCTTGTATAAGCCGGTATACGACCAGACGTATCACTTGATGGTAAGCAATCGCCGCCGCCCATGGACACTTAAAACACCAGCAGAGGTGTTACATTGCGTTGCCGGCCTTTTGGAGGTTAGGAATTTAAGGGTTGTTGGGAAATCGGGGTTTGGGAAGGGGGAAATTGAGCCTCCGGTACCTTCACTAACACAACGAAAAACAACGCAAGCGTTGTTTCACGTCGGTGTACTGCTCGGCCGTGGTATCACTCCGGTCGAGCCAGTCCAAGCATGCAAATTGAATGACGTACCGTACCGTACGAAACAATGTACACAAACTACAACACCAAGTCCACTGTAAAAACATTTCGTTTCACAAGCAATAAGTCTACAATTTCCATTCGTGCCGCCTTTAAACAACTACAGGCGCCTCCATGGTAATTTTGGAAGAAGAAAGTTAAAAAAAGCGAAACAAATAATCTATTTTTCCTTTCGGCCTCTTGCAATGTTAGAGTAACTTGAGCTTTGTAGGACGAAGCTACATTATACTGTCACTTTACTTAAAAACTCTCACATTATCCTCTATTTCATTGTCTGGACTTTAAAAGAGACTATGACCTCTGAGTTTGTTTCGGCATTTCTTCTCAGAGTAGTCGGATAGGAAATGCCGGTCTCATCTAGTTATTTAAGAGATTGACGTGTAAAAGTGTTATTTTGTAACCAACTTGCTGAAATAAATATCATTTAAAAAGTATGCAGTATAAAGAAAATGGGAAGAGGAAAAATAGAGGTATGTCACCTACTATTTTATGGGAAAACGAGCAGACGGATCATCTGATGGTAAGCAATCGGCACATATTGGCACCCGCAAAGACCCACTACGAAGATGTAATAGCTAAGCTATGAAACTATGTGACCGTTTCCACTGATACTAAGCTATGTAGCTGTGCGAGGAAGATGCGCAGCTCGAGTATAAGATGTATCGATAGTAGAGAAGCCATACATAGCACACATCTATAGCACGCATCCATAACACGCACCCATAGCATCCATAACGCGCATCCGTAACACGCATCCATATTTCCATATAAAAATCACAGCTTATCTAAGTCTGTCTCCACCAATACTTAACTATGTGTACCAATAAATATGATTGGTGGAAGTCAAACGCATCCACAGCAACGTAGCATAGCACATCTCTACCTAGCGAGTTTACCGGGGTTCCGGTTCCAAAGCAGGAGAAGGAACGGGGTGGTTTTTAGTCAGTAAGAGTCTGAAACTCCCTCCTCCGCCTCGCCCAAGGCGGAAGAAGTCATTGGATGACTTTCCCTCCTCAAAAAAAAAACATAGCACATCTCTGGTGGAAAGCAACCTAATCCTTTTTATAACCTGTAAAAGATAGCATATATGTATACATATACATATACATACATATATATACCTATATGAAACCACCTACATCTCCCCTTGATATCAAAAAGGTGTAAGCACATTTCATAAATAATGTCGGGCCATATTTCAATCGACGTATTTTTTTTATATTCCGAAACGTATCACGTATATACGTCATATCCGTCGCACAGATGGGAAATGACGTCACATTTCTTATGTCACTTATACAGGGTGGGAATAAAGGGTGATGTATTGGGTACAGGGTGGTTGAGTTTTAAAAAGGTTTTCTGGGGGTGGGTTGGGTGAGTGGGAAGGTATTGGAATGGTTGTTTTTTTTTAAGATGTGAAATAAAGGTTATTAAGTTAGTTTATTTTTAAATAGTGTGAAATATGACTGTTAGGATAGCGTGTCGAACGTGTCGCGGGTTCGATTCTCGCACGGAACAACGTTTTGTATGAAACACAAATTGTTGGTGTCATGTGTATGTGAACTTGTATATTTGTAAACGCACACACGATACAAGAGAGAATCCTAGTGTGTGGGCACCATTTTTATTTATTTTTTTAATGAAAAGAATGCTTTCCATTTAAAAACAATCAGCGTTAACCATAAACATATATT
Source organism: Spodoptera frugiperda (assembly GCF_023101765.2). Classification (NCBI taxonomy): domain Eukaryota; kingdom Metazoa; phylum Arthropoda; class Insecta; order Lepidoptera; family Noctuidae; genus Spodoptera; species Spodoptera frugiperda. The sequence goes on along the minus strand of NC_064232.1, from coordinate 480,607 downwards.
ATATCACCCCAAAAACATATACCAAACGAAAAAAAAACAATATCCCACTCCCATTACCTAGAACAAAACAAAACCAGTATTTGAACAATTACCTAGGCAACCTAGGTAACCTAATAGCTAGGTCTTATTATGCTAATCACGTAATAGTACCGGTGAGTCAGTTTCGTGACCGACTGCCGTTGCAGTAACTGACTCATCAGTTGCATTGTCGGTGATGTAAAAACCGCGTAATGCAGGTATACTGCATTTTGTATTGTTACCGATTTGAATGGATTTTGGCTATTGTTTCAGTTGTTATAGCTATTATCACCATTTATGTCGTGGTGGCCTGTGTTTAAGACGCTCGCTTCAGGCTTTGCACCGTGGGGGCTAAGCAGATTGCACACTACAGTTCCATTTATTGGGAACCTTTGCGAACAAAAATGAACGAATGAAATGAAGTACTTTCTAAAATTCTTTTGAGTGCACGGTCGACGAGGTGTCTTGGTAACCGGCTTCCGCGCAAACGTGTAGTGGGTTCGATTCTTGCACGGAAGCAACTCTTTGTAAAGTGATCCACAAAAACCGTTGTTCCGGGTCTGGGTGTCACGAGTGTTCCTCGATGTGAACCGGTATATTTGTAAACGCACCCACGACATTAGGAGGAAATCCATGTGTTTGATTTGAAGAATGTTTAGTTTTAAAAAAATTTTGGCTAATAGACTCATTGATAAATGGTGAAGGAAAACATAGTGAGGAAACCTGGGCTTATAGTTTCATAATTATAAGTTTGAAATCCGCCAACCCGCATGTCTGAGCAAGCGTGGTGATTAATGCTCAAACCTTCTCTTTACGCTGTGAGAAGAGGCATCTTTGGGTCAGCAGTGGACAGATATAGGCTGTTGATGTACGAAAAATGTACGTATTAATCATGACTTCTACTGAAAAAGTACACCCTGTGCCAGTACCGGTTTATGTGTCGCGCAGAATGCCTGTTCATGAATATGAGCCTCTAGCATGGCTTGAGACTAGTCGAGTTCCTCGTCAAACAGTTACGTGAGTAAGCCGATAACATAATAATTAATTTAGCATGTCTCACAAAGGATTGGTCACCAACATACAATCAAACTTGATTGGTTCAATAATATCATTGACATTGTATGATGATTCAGGAACCTGAGTCATAGGATCCTATGACGCACCATCACGTTGTAATAGGTTAAGGTTATAAGTTTTTTTTAAGACTGCCTCGTTGGTCGAGTGGTCGCAAGTACGACTGCCGAACAAGGGGTCTCGGGTTCGATTCCCGGGTCGGGCAAAGTAGTAGCACTGAGTCTGGAATTGTGTCCAGTATATGGCAATAGGCTCACCCCTTATTACATGGGTATTATAACACAAATGGTGAAACGTGTGTGTACATTGTATAGCGGCATTACGTGCTGTAATGTGCACCTCTGCCTACCCCTTCGGGGAAAAAAAGGCGTTGGGTTGCGATACATTGCATACTCGAGCTGCGCATCTTCCTCGCACAACTACATAGCTTAGTATCAGTGGAAACGGTCACATAGTGTCACAGCTTAGCTATTATATCTTCGTAGCATAGCTACATAGCACATCTCTGGTGGAAAAGCACCCAAAGGCACCATTTCCTTATAAAACTAAAAAGCATAAAGAACCTAGTTAAAAAAATCAGGACGCCCGCAGATCATCGTACCCTATCTCTGCAAATGAATTTCGACCTTAATTAAACTAGTAACTAAGTAAAAAATCGTTCACCAAAATGGTATATCTTGATCTGCTTTGTCAAACGAAATTCGACCATATTTCAACTGCTGTAAAGTTGAAAATATTTACAGAAGTAGTATATCTTGATCTGCTTTTACAAACAATATTCGACCATATTTTAACTGACCAAAGTCGAAAATATTTACAAAAGTGGTATATCTTGATCTGCTTTGTCAAACCAAATTCGACCATATTTCAACTACTGTAAAGTTGAAAATATTTACAGAAGTAGTATATCTTGATGTGCTTTGTCTCAAACGAAATTCGACCATATTTCAACTGCTGTAAAGTTGAAAATATTTACAGAAGTAGTATATCTTGATCTGCTTTTGTCTATATCTGAGTCATAGCCTAGACTAGCCTTAGTCATTAAGTACGTGACCTAACGGAGCACGGTACGTGGGTTCGAGTCCAAATCAATTACATCTAGCCTTTGTAATTAAAGTGTTTTTTTTAACTAGTTAATTTAGTTCAACTCTGCTGGTTATTTGAACCGTATTTGAAAAAGTGCAACTTGCAACGTCGCGCCTTTTATCCCCGAAGGGGTATGCAGAGGTGCACATTACGGCACGTAATGCCGCTATACAATGTACTCACACTTTTCACCATTTGTGTTATAAGTCCCATGTAATAGGAGGTGAGCCTATTGCCATATACTGGACACAATTCCAGACTCCGTGCTACTACTGAGAAATTAGAATTGGAACTTAAAACGGGATATTTACCATGTTTTTCAATTTTAATGAGTTTCCGATATTTCGGCACTGTTGCAAGCGCCATGATCACGGATAAACTGTTTATAGTGTTAGTGACCATGTCAGTTTAAAAACTTATACTGAGAAATTTTCGAAAAACCGAAAAAAAAACCCAGTAATACTTTACCCGACCCGGGAATCGAACACGAGACCCCTTGTCCGGCACTCCCATTTGCAACCACTCGGCCAACGACGCAGTTATAGAACCACCTAATAATAAAATCATGGCATGATAAAAAAAAGGTAACTTTACGACCACCTCTGCCTACCCCAACATACCCTTGACACTGCACTTCACGCTATTAATGGAAAGGAAGTCAGCAGGTATGTTTACGTTGGCATTCCTGTTTTATGTCAGGCGTGAGTTGTGTTTGTGTTGTATAATAGTAACACCCTGTGTTGTAGTAGAGGAGTTTGTCTATTATAGTAGGGGAGCCCACGATGGTAAATTTTGATTTACCAGAGCATCGTATGGACCTCCTTTTTTTTAAGGGGAGAAAATCATCCAATGACTTCTCCCTCCTTGGGCGAGGCGAGAGGGAGTGTCAGACTCTTACTGACTAAAAACCACCCCGTTCCTACTCCTACTTGTCGAGCCGGAGCTCCGGTAACCCGTTAGGTAGTCCGCAGCTCATCGTAGGGACCTACTGGATTTTAAATACAGTGTGGAAATCACTCATATGTTTTAACTGTCGGACAAGGGGTCTCGGGAATCGATTCCCGGGTCGGGCAAAGCATTGCTGGGCTTTTTCGGTTTTTCGAAATAGTAGCACGGAGTCTGGAATTGTGCCCAGTATATGGCAATAAGCTCACCTCCTATTACATGAAACAAATGGTGAAAAGTGGGTGTACATTGTATAGCGGCATTACGTGCCGTAATATGCACCTCTGCCTACCCCTTCGGGGATAAAAGGCGTGACGTTATAAGTAAGTAAGTAAAAAACCCAACTTCCAAAAAACGCTCGAAGCCAATTAGAAAAAAAAATGGTAAAAAAAAAGTATAGAACAAGCAACCTGTAGCTACCTCTGTAAATGTTTATGTTACAAGTTAAAACTGACTTCGTAAACATACCGACAGAGTTGTCTGTGCTCGGTTACCGAAAAAAAAATATGATAGGGCTGTCAAGATATCAAACGGAATTATGTTTTTTAATTTTTTTTTTTTGTTTGTTCAAAAATGGGTTTCATTCTATGAAATTGTTGTTGTTTCAAAATTGTAAAATACAATGTAGGTATCTAGATAATTTTATTTTGTGGTTTTTACAAAGTGTATATCCGATAGTCAATTTTATATTTTTTACCTACTTTAATACATTTACCGACTTCAAAAAAGGAGGAGGTGATATTGTTTTTTTTTTTATTGACTTGAATCGGTAAAACTTGTTGACTGCCTTGTTCGGTCTAGTGGTCGCAAGTGCGACTTCCGGACAAGGGGTTACGTGTTCCATTCCCGCGTCGGACAAAGTAACACTGGGTTTTTTTCGAAAATTTGTGAGTAGCACTTTTACCAAATGGCGAAAAATGGGTGTACATCGTATAGCGGCATTATGTGCCGTAATGTGCAATAACATCTACTCTAGGAAACGGCGATTACTTACCATCAGGTGATACGTCTGCTCATTTACCGGCCATAAAAACAACTCCAAGCATGACTGAAAATTCAGAATACCTAACCAAGTTCCATATTCAGATTCACACACTCATCTTTGGCAACTGACTGAGTGACTGACACTGAACTGATGCGAGCAGAATGCATAATGCATGTCAGTATTGACTGACGGTGCGGTCTGATGTGTGCGGTGCAAGGACCTAGCTATATTGATTGAGTTATGTCTGTGATAGACATACATACATACATATCGTCACGCCTTTAATCCCCGAAGGGGTAGGCAGAGGTGCACATTATGGCACGTAATGCCACTGTACAATGTACACCCACTTTTCACAAGTTATGTTGTAAGTCCCATGTAATAGATGATGAGCCTATTGCCATATACCGGGCACATTTCCAGACTCCGTGCTACCACTGAGAAGTTTTCGAAAAACCGAAAAAAGCCCAGTAATACTTCGCCCGACCCGGGAATCGAACCCGAGACCCCTTGCCCGGCAGTCGCACTTGCAACCACTTGGCCAACGAGGCAGTATTTGTGATCGACATTTGGTTATAAAGAGGTAAGTAGGAGTGGATTCAGACTATTTTTGTTTATAAATCACATATTTGTTATCACCTTGGCTGGCGATATACGAAAATAAGCGAAATTGGTCCAGTAGGTAAGCCAAAAACTATATTGTTTGTTTGTTTTTCTTTTTAAAAAAAACGTTGCCCCAAACTAGGATTTTCTCCTGTGTCGTGGGTGCGTTTACACACATACAAGTTCACATACACTTGACACCCAGACCCGAAACAACAATTTGTGATTCACTTAAAGAGATGTTCCGTGCGGGAATCGATTATGCTTCTGTGGACGAGTACTACTTGTAGTTTCATTTAAAGCATATGAGTGATCTCCATACTGTATATAACGTAAGTCAAATTATATCAGTGTAAAAACCGGCTTTTAAGAATTCTATTTAAATATACTTCGGCTAGCTGACGTCTGAGATAAAAATACATACATAGCATACATTATGTATATGTATATACATATAATTATCATAAATATGTACAAGACCATTCAAGTTCCTTTGACATTACGTCATACAACATATAACTATGTCATACAATTCCGTATAATACCTCTCTTACTACACTCAACATAGTAACATAGTAGCCTTTTATTCTCACAAGTAGACAGAAAAAAAACACTCGAATTAAGAACCTCCTCCATTTTTGTAAGTCGGTTAAAGATCAAATGTTTCACTTTTCTCCGTTATTTTAGGGTTCCGTTTCTGTCTGTCTGTCCGTCCGTACGATAGGACTAAAGACATCAAGGTTTGTAAAACCATTTTCGTCAAATCAATCGTTTGAAAGATAGACTAACTTATAAAATAAGAGAGAGTTACAAGTATATGCTGAAGATTTCAATGGAAACTTTCAACGAAAATTGGTTTGAACCAGATAACATTATTAGTTTTTAAGAAATACATAATACATTTAATAAAAACAAGTATAAGTTTATCGTTCATACAAACACTATGTAAAACCAAGTTATTTTATAACTTTTATATTATGTCATCTACTTGCTGTTACGGAACCCTTCATGGGCAAGTCCGACTCGCACTTGGCCGGTTTTTTAATAGATAGAGTGATTCAAGAGGAAGTTTTATATGTATAATACATGCATAATATATCACCATTACACCCATGCGAAGCTGGGGCGTGTATAGTCTAGGACAATATGTCAATTTGCCGCATAACTCAACATCAAGCTGAAATTTCCCGAAGGAGTAAGCACAGATATTGCTTGTTGTAATATTAATACATAATATACACTATCTAAGCCCAGCCCAGAGGTCATTCTTACGTTGTTTTTTATTTTCTCATATAAGACAACAATACTTAGATAAAAACGAATCAAACGTACTCAAAAGTGACGTCACGCGATATTTCAAATCGATATATCTTCGAAAACATTTGTTTCTATAATAAAATAAAGAATTACATTGTGTAATGTTTTAAAATAATCTACAAGACGGACATTGAAATAAAACTTTTTTGTTTTTTTTTTGTTTTTTAAACGTCTTTATTATTATGACTACTTACACATTATTTACAACTTAAAACACCTAAAAAAAGGAATAAAAACTAACTTGAAACTAAAATAAAAAAAATGTCATCAACTTTATTTCACTTTAAAATTTCGGTCGGTGACAACCCTATGCTTTAAAAAAAAGTGAACAAAACCATTCCCAGTGTTTAGGACACGGCGGAAGACATTGTTTGTGTCTGTCTGTCGATGACAGAAATTATCGTTTTAAACATAACACAGTAACACGGGTCCGGCCGGGATAATAAACTAGTCTTGGGTGAATTAACAAGGGTAAGGTATAACGTCACGCCATTAATCCCCGAAGAGGTAGGCAGAGGTGCACATTATGGCACATAATGCCAATGTACACCCACATTCCATAGTTTATGTTGTAAGTCCCATGTAATAGGTTGTGAGCCTATTGCCATATACCGGGCACGTTTCCAGACTCCGTGCTACTACCGAGAAATTTTTCGAAAATCCGAAAAAAAGCCCAGTAATTCTTTGCCCAACCCGGGAATCGAACCCAAGACCCCTTGTTCGGCAGTCGCACTTACAACCACTCGGCTAATGAGGCAGTCAAGAAAAAAACATACCGGCCGAATTGAGAACCTCCTTTTTGGGAAGTCGGTTAAAAACCGAAAATTGCGCCTACAATATCATGTTACCGCATAAAGTAAGGAAAGACAGTCTAAAAATAAAACACATAATACAGAAATATGAAGAAAACACAAGATGCTTAAATTGACGAAAATGTACAATAGGCTCACTGAGTTGTATGCCTTCGCCCGCGGAATACAAATGCGACAGAAATAAATATTACAAGTCTATTCCCAATATGGCGGCGCGGTGTCTTCCCGCCAATATCTTTATTATTGTATATTTAAAGTCAAAGTAAGACTGCCTCGTTGGTCGAGTCGTCGCAAGTGCGACTGCCGAACAAAGGGTCACGGATTCGTTTTCCTTATTGGGCAAAATATTAGTGGGCTTTATTCGGATTTACGAAAATTTCTCGGAGTCCAATAGAAAAATCGGTCCACAAATGGCAGAATAATCGGTGAACAAATTAAAAAAAGTAACTTAACCGAACTTAGTACCTCCTCCTCTTGGAAGTCGGTAAAATACAGTATGTTAAGTAACAGAGGGCGTTCCTTTAAACTCGTTAATCTATATCTATACTAATACTATACTAATATTATAAAGCTGAAGAGTTTGTTTGATTGTTTGTTTGTTTGAACGCGCTAATCCAAAAATAGTGGTCCGATTTGAATAATTATTTTTGTGTTGGATAGCTCATTTATCGAGGAAGGCTAAAGGCAATAAAATATCACGCTTTGACCAATAGGAGCCAAGTAGAGCGGGTGAAACCGCGCGGAAGTAACTAGTACTGTATATAACTACGCTATTTTGCTTCATTTTGCCAAGCCAAGTAAGAAGTAATTTTTCGTCTACCACAACATACTAAAGCCTTATGACGCATAAAAACAGTCGTAAGCTGCAGCGTTGAGCTGCTTCGGCCAACTTCGGCTACCTTCGGATAATGTCGGCAGTCAACTCATAAACCTCTAAATTGGATGTTATGGGAGTCAATTTTTATGTAGATATGCGTAAAACAGTTCCTCAGTACTTTATTTATAACGCTTAACTTTCTTTTTATAGTATAAGCCGGTAAACGAGCAGATGGATCACCTGATGGTAAGCAATCGCCACCGCCCATGGACACTTGAAACTCCAGAGGCGTTACAAGAGCGTTGCCGGCCTTTTGGGAGTTAGGAATTTAAGGGTTGTTGGGGAATCGGGGATTGGGAACATTGGGAAGGGAGTAATTGGGCCTCCTGTAACCTCACTCACACAACGAAACACAATGCAAGCGTTGTTTCACGTCGGTTTTCTGTGAGGCCGTGGTATCACAGCCCATTGGTGCCGACTGCCGAGGCATGGCTTGTTTCAAGTGTCCATGGGCGGCGGCAATTGCTTACCATCAGGTGATACGTCTGTTCGATCACCAGCGTGTTTCATATAAAAAATATTGGTTTAATGAAAGAGAAAACTAAAAAGTAACTTTAAAATTATGTAACAGTCACCATAATTCGTGCGTCATGACCGGGTCAAACATTTTAATCACAAAAAAAGTTAAAAAGAAGCCAACATACCTGACACAACAACAGCCAAAAGCAATCCAAAAAGAGCGGGAACAACAGCCATCTTGAAAATCACTATTTCAAATTAACCAATCACAGATCACTTATAGAACCAGCATACTAGGCGATGCGTTCGAAACGGACAATTAACCGGTTTGAACCAGAACTTTTTCTGTCTTGCTCACACTTGCGGCGAAAGTATTGTTGTCTCCTTCACTCTGTAACAAAAAAAGAAAAAATTAGAGAGAGATAGACACGGTGTTTTCTAACGTAATAGGAGGCTGTAAGGAAGAATAGGGAAGATGACTAATTTTTATTTCAATGTCCGTCTTGTAGATTATTTTAAAACATTACACAAGTATTTTTAATTTTCTTACGGAAAAAAATACTTCCGAAGATTATATCGATTTCAAATAACGCGTGACGTCACTTCTAGGTTCATTTTATACGTAGAAATGACGTAAATCCGAACGAAAGTTCGCAATAAATAGAATTGTAGTATGCAATTTGCGAAGTTTTTTCGTTCCTTCGTTGAATTAGAGTAGGCCCCCAGTAGCCCAGTAATATTAGACGTATGAGTAAAATCGCCGGTCGTAAAAAACAAAGCCTTATAAAGCCTCTTTGACCAACCTCTATACCCACCGGCTGTTTGTCTATGATGAAGCCATCAATTTAGAGGGAGAGGTTATATTATTAAGACAACTCAGTGGCATGGAGTATGATCTACAGAGTACAGATCCATTTTATTTATTACTAACGACCCGCCCCAGCTTCGCGTGGGTGCAATGGTGATATATTACGCATGTATTATACATATAAACCTTCCTCTTGAATCACTCTATCTATTAAAAAAACCGCATCATAATCCGTTGCGTAGTTTTAAAGATTTAAGCATACAAAGGGACATAGGGACAGTTCCTTTTTCTATTTAATGGTTATATCTCGCCTGATGGTAAGTGATGATGCGGCCTACGATGGAGCACGTCTGCCCATAAGCAACCTATTCACTCGGGCTTTGAAGACACCCAGGTTATACCCATCAGGAAACACAGACTCCGGCAAGGAGTTCCACTCCCTAGCAGTTCGCACAAGGAAGCTTGAAGCAAAGCGCTTCGTGCGAGTGGGTGGGATATCTACCATGAAACGGTGACGCCTCGTCGATTGTCTTGTGGTTCGATGATGGAAAGGACTAGGGGGAATCAAGTTGTGCAATTCCCCCGCACACTCTCCGAAATGTATCCGGATATTTTATGTATAATAATATATATTAAATGTTTTATTTTATAATTAAATATTTAACAATGTAATCAACAAGGATGAAAATAAATAAATAATAATAATATGTATTCCATAGTTGTAGTATGTTGCCAATATCAATTACTCCATGATTTATTCAATCCAAATGCTGGGTACAAAAACAGCGCCAAATATACACTGAAAATGTAATAACTTTTTAATTTACTCTCTAGCTAGTGTGTCATTCTGTCAATGGACTGTCATTCTTGATATTTTTTTGAGATGGCGGTGTATTGGATTCGTTTCTATTTAGTAATTTTACTTTTAATAATATCTTTACAAGGTGCAATGATGGGTCATCCCACGCCCGTTTATCTACCAGTAAACATCGACGACGAAACTTTCAACGCAATCATCACACAAAGACCGGACTTAAAGTACATCTTAAAAGAACAGAGAAAGAACCAACTTCTTCACCACAATCAGATGCCTTACTTACTGAAGAAGAAAAATGGAAGTACTGAATATGTAAAGGCCAAGCAAAAACCCATACTGTTGGTCGAAAACGATGACGATGACATTACCAAACCTTTGAGCGACTACAATGACGGTCGCACTACAGTGGATATAGACCCGACACTAGTGATCGAACCGGACCGCATGATGTATCAAAAGTATAAGAAAAGACGGTCAAACTCAACAGCTAAACGAAGATTTAAAGGCCCGTCCAGAAGAGGCTGGGAACTGCGATGGTGGCCAAGAACCCATGAGCAATATGCCTGGGATAACTCCTGGTGGGCAGCAAACTGCTACAACTGTTGGGCATACAACCGCGGCGGCATTCATCGCAACCATTTATGTCATACAGCGTTCCATTCACAAAATTGGGTGTATAGGACACAGAAGAGATATTTTCGCACAGTTTGTTACTACAACTGGGAGTATCGGCTGGAAATGTATTGGAAGTATAAAACTTACTTGTGGTACGGCGAGTATGAATACTGGCACACGCGTGGGTTAACATTACACCGAATGGGACCATTTACAAAAGGTTGCATGAAGAGGTATTCGGATGTCGGTGAGATATTTACCGTGCGTGCTTGTCGCGGCTATTGGCCGCAGTATATAGGTGGTATTTTGGAAAATAGACAGATTAGAATGGATTTTTGGATTTCGCGTCATGACAATAGTACTTGTAGAGTATCTCACCATGCATCTATTATACCATTTCATCGCGGGATTTCTCTGTTCGGTCGCTTCCATTCCTGCTCGTGCCTCGGCCGGTATTGCAACAGTTGTACCGCCAACAATGTTTATATGCCGTTACTCATCATTGCATTTTTGTTAATTAGTAATCAAATAAAGATATATTTATTATAACATTTAGAGAAAATACCTACTCTTTTTTTTCCAACGTCACGCCTTTAATCCCCTTTAATGAATTAATTTTCAGTTAATCTATCCGTGGTGGATGTCTATGGATAGGTCTTTAAAGACATTAAGGTTTCTAAAACTATTTTTAGTCAATATCAATCGGTTGGAACGAGCTGTCATTATAATTTTTTAAGAAACTTATATTATTATGTCATCTACTATGCTACACACTACAGCTATGTTTTTTTTATGGAAAAATGCGTGCTATGGATGGCTTCTCTACTATCGATACATCGCATACTCGAGCTACATAGCTTAGTATAAATGGAAACGGTCAAATAATTTCACAGCGTAGCCATTATATCTTCGTAGCATAGCTACATAGCACATCTCTGGTGGAGAAGCAGCCTAAAACTAATGTTTCAGTGTCGCCCCTCCAGCTACCATTAAGCAATACATTTGTTTTACAAGTTTCCCCTTTAATCCCCCCCCCCCCTACTACACAGGGACAATTCAATTGCAGAAGTAAAGGACACTTGTGGCCATCTTGGCTTTTCAAATTATTATTAATCTAATTTTACTTTATCCTTGAAATTATGACTTGTGTGTAGCAGCTCATGTAGTGTAGATGTCCAGTCAACAAGGATGTAGCGAGGTTGACTGTCCAGGCGACACACGTACTTGGGTATCGTCATGAGCTAATGTTCACATGTAAACAGCAGCTCATGTAGTGTAGATGTCCAGTCAACAAGGATGTAGCGAGGTTGACAGTCCAGGCGACACACGTACTTAGGTATCGTCATGAGCTAATGTTCACATGTAAACAGCAGCTCATGTAGTGTAGATGTCCAGTCAACAAGGATGTAGCGAGGTTGACTGTCCAGGCGACACACGCACTTAGGTATCGTCATGAGCTAATGTTCACATGTAAACAGCAGCTCATGTAGTGTAGATGTCCAGATAATACGAAACTCATTACTCACCTATATTGTAAAGTCGGTGTATACCTAACATTGACGTCGGTGCATTGACTCGGTAGTTAGTGTTTATTTGTATGTCCCACCCGTTCTCACGAACATGTGCGGTGCCGATAGCAAAATAAATTTGAGAGAGCGCAGTGTGTTGACTGAACGTGACTGTTTATTTTGCTGACGATACAAAATCGGTTTTTTTATTTAGATTCACAGAGGATTTTATGTCTAATTTTGGTTTCGGTAGCGACTGCTTTTAAATTAATTTACAGGAGTGAACGACTTTACTAGACACTACAGACACCCAATATATTATGTCACTTGTGCATGTAATAATGATATTATCAAATATCGCGTTTGTTATTTCAACGAGTAAATAAACATACGAGTGCGTTTATTTATTTTTGTGTGATGAAACAAATAAACAATGAGATATATACAAGTATATAGAAGTTTACAAATAAATATAGCTTGATTTTTTTTGTTTATGGGATAGGTGGCAAACGAGCAAACGAGTCACCTGATGGTAAGCGATCAGCGCCGCCCATTGACACCCGCAACACCAGAGGAGTTATAAGTGCGTTGCCAGCCTTTTGGAGATATAGAAGGTGGGTTTTAATCTTTTGATCTCCCATACACATTTAAATACGATCCATTTGAATACCTAAACTCTTCAATTGTGAGTTAAACAAGCTGATGTTTCACAAAAATTAAGCTACACGAAGCGCTTCGCTTCAAGCTTCCTTGTGCGAACTGCTAGGGTGTGGAACTCCTTGCCGGAGTCTGTGTTTCCTGATGGGTATAACCTGGGTGTCTTCAAATCCCGAGTGAATAGGTTGCTTATGGGCAGACGTGCTCCATCGTAGGCCGCATCATCACTTACCATCAGGCGAGATAGCGACCAAACGTCGACCCATCAAATGTAAAAAAAAAATACCAGTGTAACCTGACCGTCGAATGTACGAATAGACCATACCAAGCGAGACCATGATATACTGGTTCTTTACAGCTCAAGTTATAACCAGTATAAACTGACCCACGAATATGTGGCAAGACCATACAAAACGAGACCACAATAAACTGGATGGTAATTCCTTGATGTGTACCACAAATAAAATTTCAATTGCTTTAAAAGTTAACTAATGTCTGAGCATGCGCATCCCGGTTATTTTCGATGTTCCATGCGTTGAAACAAAGGCGTGTTATTTTGGTTGCGATGGATACAGGCTTTTTTTTTTTGAGGGGGGAAAATCATCCATTGAATTCTCCCGCCCTGGGCGAGGCGAGAGGGAGTGTCAGACTTTTACTGACTAAAAACCACCCCGTTCCTACTCCTGCTTTTCGAACCGGAGCCACGGTAAACCCGCTAGGTAGTCCGCAGTTCCGGATGGATACAGGCTGAAATATAATTCCTGAATGACAGACGTGCGTACATACGCAAGCTAACATCGACTTTCCACCAGGTGTGTTATGATTCCCATGTAATAGGGGGTGAGTCTATTGCACGTCTATTTTTAAATTTCTTATAAAAAAAAATTTCCTCTTCACTAGGATTTTCTCCTGTATCGTGGGTGCGTTTACAAACATACAAGTTCACATACACATGACACCCAGACCCGGAACAACAATTTGTGGATCACACAAAGAGTTGCTCCGTGCGAAAATCGAACCCGATAACCGTCACATGGCAGCCAGTTGCCCAACCATATCGATAGTAGGGAAGCCTATAGCACGCATCTTTCCATATAAAAAAAAACAGCTTATCTGAGTCCGTTTCCACCAGTGCTAAGCTATGTATACCAATGAATATGATTGAAGCCAAACGCATCCACAGCAACGTAGCATAACACATTGCTGGTGTTAAAGCAGTCTTTCGTATGATTGGTTATTAGCTTTTTTATACGCTTTGAGCTGTGTTGGTTCAATGACCCCGATCAATAGCTGCTAAGCAACTGAGTGACAACAATGACGTCACAACATGGCGCCTAAAGGGGTGGTTACAGGGCAAAGCAGGTGAAGTTTTTGTTATTATAAAGCATATTCAGGGGGCCTACTCTAATTCAACGAAAAACGAAGTTTTATACTACAATTCTATTTATTGCGAACTTTGGTGAACAAAAATGAACCAATGAAATTCAGATAAATACACTAGGTTTTGATATGAAATTTTCGTAAAACGAACATTTCAAGTATATTTGTTAGTAAAAATCGAACCAACGACCCCGAAGATTAAAGCGAAACTTCGCATTCGAGAACCGGAGTCGGCCAAAAGTGTGAAATCACTGTTTTAAAGTTACGTATTAGATTAGTTTGACTTATATTAGTGTTATATTGTTTTCACATAGTTTGAAGCAATCGTGTTAAACAATGTAACCAAGTATTTTATTATGAATCTGATTGAAAAAGAGTAACCTATGGAGTTTCTTGCTCGTTCTTCTCCATAGGAATCTACAATTTGGAACGAGCAAATAGAGCAACTAGAGGACTGACCGACAGACAGACGTTATTAATATTATTATATTTGCTTTGACGTTTAAAAGTGCCTTCCTGGTCTATTTGAAATAAATAATTTTGACTTTGAATAAGAAAGTACTTACAAGTGTAGCCTAGACGTCCTGTTTTCACCACTTTATATAAAACAAATGAAAAATATGATATCTATCCATTCCATATACTTTCATTTTCTAATAACTACTCTGAACAGTACATTATGTGCAAATTACTTGTTAGGGTTCCGTATGTAAAGAAATAAATAAAAGCTTCTGCCAGAGGCTTTGACCGCGTTTGTAGTATAAAAAGTATTATTATTTGAGTTATTTATTTAAAATTTCTAAAATTACATTTTTAAATACTACAAAATACAAAATAAAACAATTTTTTTAAAAATAGGAACCAGTAGCGGGAGCATGGTCCAAGCTACCGGTGGTTAGGGCTCCAAGACAGAAACCTCCTCACAATACGTGTAGTTTCGAGAGTTGCTTCTGCATCAGGCCCTTGATCAATCCGCCCAACCCCAGTCTCCTAAGGTTTGTCGAGGCTGTTAATGTACTTATTATGCCTATTTTTCCAGTCCATAATCTACCCCTGTATCCAAAGGAGGATGCCAGATGTTTCTAAAGGTCCCACTACAATATGAGTTAATACAATAGTTTGATGAATAACTTAGCGGACTACATTGATTCTGGAACAATGGCGCCATAATAAAAATTGTATTGGCTTGAAACTAGTCGAGTTCCTCGTGAACAGTTGGAGTAAAAGCCGATAACCTATGGAATTTCTTGCTCGTTCTTCTACATAGGAATCTACACTTTGGAAAGCAAATAGAGCAACTAGAGGACTGACCGACAGACAGACGTTATTAATATTATTATATTTGCTTTAACGTTCAAATAGTAAATGACCATGGAAATAGGTTGACTGAAACAATACACTATTATTGAAGAAATTTCTACTTCAAGTAGGGTTCATGCTACGTCCTATTGTCATTAAACTATATTAAAAAAAAACCGACTACAACCCCCCTTTATTTAAATAAATTTAATGCTAAAACCATGGGGGCCTACTCTTATTCAACGTATACCTTCATATTTTAATAACAGATTAAACTACAATTCTATTTGTTGCGAACTTTTGTGGGTGAACAAAAATGAACGAATGAAATGAAAATAAATAAATAGGTTTGATATGAAATTCCGTAAAACGTTATTTTAAGTAATTCTATTAGTAAATCAATAAAACCTACGGCCGAAGATTAAACGAAACTTCGGATTCAAGAACCGGAGTAGGCCCCCTGGTCCGAAGTTTAACAAACACTTTTCTGAAAACCGCATTAAAATCGGTTCAGTTTATCGCGAGTTAATGACTGACAAACATTCGTATTACTTGCATACAAGTCAAACTGTAACCTAAACGCCGGCAACGCACTTGTAACGCCTCTGGTGTTTCAAGTTTCCATGGGCGGCGGCGATTGCTTACCATCAGGTGATCCGTCTGCTCGTTTAAAAAATATATGGCAGCCCTAACTCCAGAAGTCTACAATCAGGTCAGCAGTGGTTCCTGATAAACTTTACGAGAACATGTTTGATTGGAGTTATCAAGAGCCTGGCCTGGATTTGTAGTACTTACTAATCTAGGTACACCTAGGTTTTATAGGTAACCTAACATCTATACTAATATTATAAAGCTGAAGAGTTTGTTTGTTTGTTTGAACGCGCTAATCTCCGGAATTACTGGTCCGAATTGAATAATTATTTTTGTGTTGGATAGTGTATTTATCGAGGAAGGCTATGGGCTATAAAACATCACGCTATGATCAATAGGAGCCGAGCAGAAAGGGTGAAACCGCGCGGAAGTAGCTAGTAATGTATAATAGAGTTTGTCTCGAGTGTTTGAAAATAAGTTTTTAAGGGATACCAGACAGAAGAGGAAACGGATCACCTGATGGTCATCAGCCCCGTTAGGACACCCAAAACATTAGAGAAGTTACAAGTGCTTTGCGGTTTTTTAGGGGGATACACTTTGGGAACGGCGGAATTAGAGTCAATCGATCGAAGATGGAATGGATTAGTCGACGTCGATCGAGAGCCGATAGATACTATCTGTCGATGGTGGAATGGATTGGTCGATGTCGATCGATAGTTTCCAGTCGGAATATAAGAAATTTACGTCGACCAATGCCATCGACCGGCAATCGATCGATTGGTAAGTCGACCGGTATCCGTCGATCAATTAAAGCTACCACACCAATCGATTAATGTTTTTACATCACCTAACTGACGGATTGAATAGATTTTTAATTTTCATACCCTGTCATCATTCCTTTTGTATGGTATATGACAAGAAAGTTATTTCCCCATAAGTTTCCCATGGCCTATCATTAAATTGTCCACAACTACAATAACTGTACTTCAAAAATACACAAAGAAGTTTTGTACTAACATTTTGTAAAAGCACATCAAGCTACACTACACTATCGATCATCTGCAAAGAAGAACAAACTTTAACGCAAGAGCATAAGATGGGAAATTGAATTTGAGAGAGTAGGATAGTTTGACGTGCTGTCGTGTGACGTCATTAAGTGCCATTTATTATGCATTAAGTAGGCATAACGGGGCTTTGAAGACATTTGTCAAAATAACCTAATTCCGCGCGGTTTTTGCTTGGCGCCTATTGCCCATAGCGTGATGTTTTATTTAGCCTATAGCCTATTCCTCGATAAATGCACTTTCAACACAAAAAGAATTATTCAAATCGGACCAGTAGTTCCGGATTAGTAGTTCAATCAAACATCTTCAGCTTTATAAGTATATGGCGTTTGTATTAAAAAAAGGTTTATTTGTAACTATTAATCGTTTTATTATAACTTTCGTGAGACATACTAAATTAATTATTATGTTATCGGCTTACTCACGTAACTGTTTGACGAGGAACTCGACTAGTTTCAAGCCATGCTAGAGGCTCATATTCATGGGCAGCATTCCGCGACACACAACTACTGCCGCACTCAGAGTCATTTAATGATTACTTAAACTATTCCTTAGTAACGATTTTGTTCCGACAACAATTGCTAAAGACTGGGTTAAGTAAACATTAAATGACTCTGAGTACGGCGGTTAAAGACGATATTCTACTTTTAACCGACTTCAAAAAATCGAGGTTTTCAGTTTGACTTGTATGTATGTGTTTGTGCGCGATTATCTCGCGTTTGGCTGTACTGATTTTGATATGGTTTTCAGCATAGTATTTTTCAGACTTATGAGAAAGTTTTAGGGATATGTCCTGATTTAAAAATATGGAGGCGGTCACAGAACAGTAGAAGTAGTATGTAGGCGGGGCACGCGTAGCCCCTGATAAGTACAGATATGCTTATTTTGTCATTTAGGTTTGTACGCATATCTGTCTTTTGGACTGTATAACGAAAGACTTGGAAAAAAGCGTCAAAAATCGTAAAAAAATATAAAAATGACGAAATGTGTATTTTATAGTGAAAAGATGAAAGCCATGACAAAAATGTGCTATTAGTATATTGTATCATCGGTAAGTGCTGTCTCTTGAAACTAGTGACATATATTTTTTTAATCTACATAAATATAAGTTTATGCAGAAGATGATAGGGTCTACTTTCTTTCAAACACAAACCTGTGTTCTAGAAGATTTCTTCGTGACATCTAAAATTTTGCTACTCGTTTAAGCCGATAACAAGCTGTCGATATAATTAAAACTTTTTATTACGAATATATAAATCGAACCCAAAACATAAATGTGAAAGGCTGCCAAGTTCGATAATTAGGAATTTTAATTTTCAGTACCCCGTCATACATTCCTCAGTTTGATATAACAAGTTGGCAAGTTTTCACAACTTTGTTAAAGCCTACTAAACGCAATGAGTAAGTTATAATTTTCTATTAAAACTTGCCAAGTTATCATTTTTAACTGAGGTCTGTGTATGGAACTTGGTACTTATTTAGATCTCACTTCTTTTATAGGCGAAGCATTCCAATATTATCGAACTTGGCAGCCTTTCACATTTATGTTTGTGGGAGCATTTATTTTTGTAAGGTTTACTTTTTTTCTTATTTTACTTTACTGACTAAATACAAACCTTCGTAACGAATTTTAGGTCGGTACGACCATTGGAAGATCGATAATTTTTTTGTTTTAGTTCCTTAGAGGTATGAATTTAGACCTTCATTATTTTTAAAACCGACTCACACTTGGCCATCAGATTTTTTCCTTTATTGATGCATTACCTCCATGCCAAATTTCAAGAGACCATTGGAAGTGGTCTAGGCTTTTGAAGTGAGTCAGTTGTCAGTGTATAGTAAAAATAGCGATTTTCTGACGTCAATATCTCAAGACCTACAATAGGTATTAATGAAATTTTGTATTTTAGATAAGTAAGTAGAGCTCGACAGATACTAAAATTTCATATGCGTAGACAAATAGATTTTGAGTTAAGGTGGGTCGATTGGCCCGAAATGGTTCGTGTAATATAACCCACGGCCGGTGTGTCGGTTTTTTGCTCGAACTTGGCGGAACACTGCCGACTAGATACAAAAAGAAATCGATAATAGTAACTATTAAACATAATTATGTTGTTTTAGATTTCCGAAGGATCCAGAAATAAAAGGAAAATGGATTGACTGGAAGACAAAATTGGCACTCGCTAGTACAATTTGTTTGGACCATGATACTATTATATTATGAGTACCTATAACCGAAAAAAAATGCGTAATTTTGACTACAAATAATCAGTTAAATTTCCAGATTGTGCAGGCAGAAATACCTAATCACGTTATGAATATTGGCCACCAACTGAAGGGAAGTAACTTTGAATGTTCAGTTTTACTTTTCTATTGTTTGTAACATACGACCGTTATAAAAAAAATACTTTATATTAAAGTTGATATTTTTCAGCAATACAAATTTTGTTAGAGTACTACGAAAGTGACTCTTTCCGGGATATGTACCTGAGTTAAGATCAAATTTGGCAAGGTGGTGATTAATGAAACTTTGGTCAGTAGTACTTATATGCTATTGATGTGATGATAGCATCATCAATAGCATATAAGTCAAACTGGACTGACAAAGAAGTGTATCTATGTAGATAGTATCAAGCGTGTCGCGGAAAACTGATCATGAATATGAGCCTCTAGCATGGCTTGAAACTAGTCGAGTTCCTCGTCAAAACATTACGTGAGTAAGCTGATAACATAATAATTAATTTAGTATGTCTCACGAAAATTACAATAAAATCATAGAAAACAAATTATTTTTAATTTTCATACCCCGTCATCATCCGTATTATTCAAAAACCTAATTAGAATTCCTTGACATATCTTACATTGATAACACATGTTTGTAGCGTAATACTGTTCATATGTTTGTAAAATAAAACAAAAGACGTCGCCTGTTTCCTTGAGAAACGCGACATGTGTCGGATATATCATGGAGGGTAGGCAGAAAAGGTTGTCAGACAATATTGGAGGACGAATTCTATAGGTAATGATGATAAAGTAAACATAGTTGAAGCAATCGAAACAATGTAACCAAGAATTGTATTGTGAATCTGATTGAAAAAGAGTAACCTATGGAGTTCTTGCTCGTTCTTCTCCATAGGAATCTACACTTTGGAACGAGCAAATAGAGTAACTAGAGGACTGACCGACAGACAGACGTTATTAATATTATTATATTTGCTTTGACGTTCAAAAGAGCCGTCCGTCTATTTGAAATAAATGATTTTGACTTTGACTTTAAAGTACCTTATCATGCCCAAATAAACGACTGCACTGAATTCAGTCGAACTGTTTTATGTTCAAAATATGTTAAATTGTAGTTAATCGTTTAAACGTTCTGTTTGGGTCAAGCCCACCACGAACTCCCATACAACTCCTGGATCTACAGTAGATACAACCATGAAAACACCGGAACACTGAAGTCCAACGTCCCAGGGACATGAATGACTGTCTTGGATCCCGCAACGAAATTAATCAGAAGATATTATTAGAGGAGAAGAAAACGATAGTTTCCACTTCCCTCGGTGAATTTAATGCAGGAGACAGAATGACTTAAGCCTAAAGGCACAAAAGAGACTGCACAACTGGGAGAAGCCCAGTCGCCAAGCACCACTAAGACTTAAAACTAAGTGGGTCCTATGTATGAGCTGTTATACTTGCTTCCAATAATAGGTATGGCAAAAATGCTTAAACGCACGGAAATTTGTTCTAGACTCCACAAAGTCCGTGTAATAAACAATAAACTACACCCGATAAAACAATTAAATTATCTAATATAGTGTTTCGACACGTTCATTAAATTGAAACTAAAACGCTGATAACACCTAAATGACTGTACCGAACTCAGTTGAGTTTATTAAGTGTGGGAGAGCCATACTTCGGCCTCACAGAAAACCGACGTGAAACAACGCTTGCGTTGTGAGTGAGGTTACCGGAGGCCCAATTACACCTCTCCCCAATCTTCCCAATCCCCGATTCCCCAACAACCCGTAAAATTCCTAACCCCCAAAAGACCGGCAACGCACTTGTAACGCCTCTGGTGTTTCGAATATCCAGAGGCACAGTTATATTAAACTAGCTACTTCCTTGCGGTTTCATCCGCTTTGCTCGGCTCCTGTGGGTCATAGCATGATGTTTCATAGCATACAGCCCTCCTCGATAAATGCACTATACAACACAAAAAAATATAATTCAATTCGGACCAGTAGTTCCGGAGGTAAGCGCGTTCAAACAAACAAACCCTTCAGCTTTATTATATCAGTATAGATGAAATAATAAATAATTGAATATCACGAACAAAACCGCGTGAACCGACTTGTATACCCGACCCAGTTATATGATTGCCAACTATGCATAACTATGTACTGATTACTACATAATAGTTATATACTTAGCACTTACTGGGTCGCAGCGAGGCTAATTTAATAGGACTACTTGAGATTTATGATTTTTCACATAAATATACATATTTTTGTATCGTCACGCCTTTTATCCCCGAAGAGGTAGGCAGAGGTGCGCATTACGGCACGTAATGCCGCTATACAATGTACACTTTTTACCATCTGTGTTATAAGTCCCATGTAATAGGGGGTGAGCCTATTGCCATATACTGGACACAATTCCAGACTCTGTGCTATTACTGAGTTTTTTTTTTAAATATACCTAGCAATACCTTGCCCGAGCCGGAAATCGAACCCGAGTCTCCTTGTCCTGCAATCGCACTTGCGATCACGAGAAATTTTTCGAAAAGCCAAAATATATCGAGCAAAACTTTGTCCGAGCCGAAAATCGGACCCGAGACTCCTTGTCCTGCAGTCGCACTTGCGATCACGCGACTCGAAAGGTCACCGGCCTATAATGAGAGGTTACAATATTTTTTGTGGCAACATTCTTGATCTAAGATGGCGGCCGGCCCTAATTGCGCAGGAGTTGCCAACAGGATGTACTGTGACATTTTAGATGTTAGATGCATGTCTTGTCTGTGGTCTATTGTGATGATGTCATTTTTTTTTTTTTTATTAAACCAGCAGACGTTATCACCTGATGGTAAGCAATCGTTGCCGCCCATGGACACTTGAAACACCAGAGGCGTTACAAGTGTGATGCCTTTTGGGGGTATTCGGTATTCAAGAGTTGTTAGAGAATCATGGATTGGGAAGATTGGGTATGGGGGTTATTAGGCCTCCGGTATCCTCACTAACACAACGCTTTTGTTTCACGTCGGTTTTCTGCTCGGCCGTGGTATCACTCCGGTCGAGCCGGCCCAGTAATGCCGAAGCATGGCTCTCCCACACTAAAAATTCTCAAAGAGCCATCAGACCACCACAGATGGGGCCCAGTAGGGCTGATGCTTGATCCGGAGCTACGGACTACCTAGCTGGTTTACCGGGGCTCCGGTTCGAAAAGCAGGAGTAGGAACGGGGTGGTTTAGTCAGTAAGATTCTGACACTCCCTCTCGCCTCGCCCAAGGCGAGAGAAGTTATTGGATGATTTTCCCACCACAAAATTGCTTGATGAATCAGAAACGGTAATTATGAGAAACAGTATGGCGGATACATATTTCTCGAAATGACCAAACGAGCTGACCGCTCACTTTCTTCGCAATCGACTACTTAGAATCGATGTAGCTCGGGAAAGTGGATCCGATTAGTCACCGGTCGGGTATCGAACGAGGAATGTACCTTACACACTGGTACCACGAAGGGATAAGCAGATTTGTTTATATGTATGATAATGTTCTTTAAACAATAGGGATGATGACGGGGTATGAAAAGTAAAAATCTATTTAGTCCGTCAAATAGGTAATGGAAAAATATTAGACACGTTTTTTTTTATTTTGTCATATATGTATAAGATAACATACTTAGATAAATTAAAGTTTAGGCAAAGACGTCATTTCTACGTATAAATCTAATTTGTAATCTGGTATCCTCAAGATGTATTCCTTCACTATTTATCAGTGTTGTCTAAATAATCTTAGAAAATACATATAACTCGGAAAATGTCACATTGGTACTTGCTGTTGGTAACCGCCGCCGTATCCAGAGTCATTTAATTTTAACTTAACACAGTCCTTAGCAACTGTTGTCCATATAAAATCGTTACTAAGGAAAAGTCATCATTAAATGAGTGAGGAATAGTTTAAGTAATCATTAAATGAGTGAGGAATAGTTTAAGTAATCATTAAATGAGTCTTTGGGTTCGGCAGTAAGTTTCGAACCCGCACTCTCATGGAAGTGAAGTGGGCGTCTTAAGCTTCCACCACGACGGATAATTTGGAAACCAAAATCTAAATCTAATCAAAGGCTACATAGAAATATCTAACAAACCGGTAGCTCCATGGTCCGTCAGTAGGACACGGCTGCAACACCACTGCCCTTCGCCGGTGAAAGGCAACCGGCGCTTGCGCATCGCTACACCATGCTAATGTCGAAGGTTTCAATTGCAAATATTTTGTGGTTTTTGTTTTATTCCCCCATGGTATTCTAACCAAGGCTCGGAACCGGTTTAAAAAATACCGGTTAATACCGGTTTATATCGGTTTTCCTCCGAACTTTTCTTAAGAACGTGAACATTAAAGAACTTTATTTTAACCAAAATTAACCGGTTTATTCGACAAGGGGCATGTCGGTACACGCGTTGAAATATTATTATTGAAATAAGCTGAACAGCGCGCGGCGTTTCTTTGATGTGCGTCGTATTAACCGGTTTTTATTGCTCTAAACCGGTTAATCCGAAAAAACCTTTATGAAAATACTGTTCGACATACCGGTTTAAAAAAACCGGTTTCGCGAACGAAACCCAATGTAAAGGTTTTGCGTACAAGTACATAATAACGGTTTGAAAATTTAACCGGTATCCGAGCCTTGATTCTAACTATTGTTATTCAATTGGCTACTAAACCCCATTTCTAGTCAAGTTTTTATTTTTTAAATAACTCCAATATTACACTGCATCGTTGGTTGAGTAGTTGTAAGTGCGACTCCCGCGTAAGGGGTCTCAGGTTTGATTCCCGGGACGGGCAAAGTATAACTGGGCTTTCAGCGGTTTTTTAAAAAATTCTCAGTGGTAGCAAGGAGTCTGCGTTCTCAGTACGTGGCAATAGGCTAACCCCTATTACATGGAACTGCCTACCCCCATGGACGACAGGCGCGGGGTTAATTATGTATGACTGGCAACAGTACTTATGCAGGTGACCCGGCTGCTCGCTTGGTAAGCGATGGCTCGCTCGGTAAGCGATCAAGCGCTGCCCATGGACACCCGCAACACCAGAGGAGTCACAGATGCGTTGCCAATCTTACTAATAACCTTCTATTTTGAAGTTAATAACAAATGAATTCGGAGCTGCGGACTACCTAGCGGGTTACCGGGGCTCTGGTTCGAAAAGCAGGAGTAGGAACGGGGTGGTTTTTAGTCAGTAAGAGTCTCTCTCTCGCCTCGCCCAAGGCGGGAGAAGACATTGGATGAATAATTGGATTGATTGGATGGTCAACACTTAAAAAAAATGTAACAAATGAATCAGATAGATTATTTTTGTCCAATACCATTGGATAAACGGTTAAAATGTTTTTTGCACTAGTAGCAGTATCGACTGGTGCTCAAACTATCATTAAGATACTTTTTGTCTTGAAACTTTAGTTTTTTTTTTTGTTTCCGCAGTTTCTATCAGACTGATTTGATTCCTTTTCTCGTATTTTGGTCTGTTTTTTTTTTTAAGTTTTTTTCTTTATTTTCGGCAGTTAAGCTGTACCAGTAATTGAGTTTGCTGTTACAAAACTTAATTTTTATTTTATAATAGTTTTATTAGGATTAGGATTTTCCTTATTATGCAGAGATTATGAGATAATAGGGTAGATGAGTAATTTTTATTTTAATGTCCGTCTTGTAGATTGTTTTAAAACATAAGACATGTATTTTTTTTATTTTCTTCCGGAGACAAATACTTTCGAAGATATATCGATTTTAAATATCGTGTGACGTCACCTCTAAGTACGTTTTATACGTAGAAATGACGTATTTACTCCTGCTAAACTTTGATTCGTTTTATTCAAGTATCGAAGTATTGCTGAGCTCCGGGTTTTCGAGTATTTCTGAGTAGTAGCACGGAGTCTGAAAATGTGCCCAGTACATGGCATAGGCCCACCACCTATTACATAGGACTTGTGGGTGTATATTGTACAGCGGCATTACGTGCTATGTATAATGTGCACCTCTGCCTGCCCCTTCGGAGATCAAAGGCGTGACGATAAACGAATGAGTACTATGGTTAAACCAACTTGGCTAACTAAAGCCACGCTCACAGCCGATGAGTCACAATCGTAATAATCTCTCAGTGACCTGAATGCAGAGAAATGCATACTTAGATATGAATCAACATCATTTTACAGATACACTTACTTTTAGTGTTTGCCCGCAAATTGTTTTGGCCTAAAGAAATACTGTGTCCGAATTATCTTGAATGAGATTTTTGGTTTATAGAGCGCTGTTTTTTAGTGAGACGGGACTTTTTTATGTTAAATGTATACCGTATATAGGTCTAGACCTCTAATAACTTAATTTAAACCACATATTTTTTATCATCTTGGCTGACGATATACGAAAAATGAGCGAAATAAGCCAGTAGTTAAGCCAAAAAGTGTATTATTCTCTTTGAGCTAAGAACACGCCACATGTCCGTAACATTCCTAGAAAACCTACAACATTACAGCTCTTCTGTGGTCAAGTGCCACTGCCGTGCGACCACTGAGAAAATTACGAAAAACCGAAAATAGCCCAGTAATTTTTTGCCCGACCCGGGAATCGAACCCGAGACCCCTTGTCCGGCAGTCGCACTTGCGACCACTCGACCAACGAGGCAGTCATCATTTAATCATAACCTACATTTGAAAACGTCATCGTATCGTGCCATAGATTATAAAGTACGGAGTACTCCAACATTGCGTGACGTCACATGTCATAAAATCTTCGACCTACATCTAGTGGACATTACTCTTCATAAGCTGACATACAATGTAACTACACGACAGACGAATATACACCTTATATGGATGAAAAAAGGAGCTATTGTACATTTATTACAAGTTAAAATTCATTTTTAATAGCTATCCTTTTGTTAGAAGTACTTTAGGAATGCGGGAGAGTTACACTGATTTCTATTTGTAACATAAAATTGTATTTAATAGTTGTAAAGGTCCCGAGGGTCCAATTTAAAAGTAATAAAACACGCTAGCACGCACACACCCTCATAATACAATATTAGTTAGATACCTAAGTACGTGTGTCGCCTGGACAGTCAACCTCGCTACATCCTTGTTGACTGGACATCTACACTACATGAGCTGCTGTTTACATGTGAACATTAGCTCATGACGATACCTAAGTACGTGTGTCGCCTGGACAGTCAACCTCGCTACATCCTTGTTGACTGGACATCTACACTACATGAGCTGCTGTTTTGATATAAATTGCTAAACAAAAATCGATGGATTATCGACGCATTCAATGCTTATCTCTGTTATCAATATACGAGTAGAAACACCCATTATTTATCATTATCACATATCAAGTGCGTTAGTATATTCTAGTGTTTTCATTGGTAAGTATTTGCATTGATTTTTCGTACTGAGCTGACTAACTATAGTACATACATACATACATACATACATACATAACCTCACGCCTGTCTTACATGGGGGTAGGCTGAGACAATGGAACGCCAATTGCTACAAATCTTACACATTTCTTTCGTCATCATTCATCGTTCATCAACAGTCATCATGCATGCTCGTCGGTTAAAGGTACTTTTAATTTGGTAACTAACTATAGTAAGGTTAAAAAGTAGCCTACGTGTTATTCCAGACTATAATCTACCCCTGTTCCAAATTCCATCCCGATCCCTTTAGCCATTTTGACGTGATTGAGTAAGAAACATACCCACATGCAAGTGTACAAGTGGATAAAGACTTTTACAAACATTTTCTACCTTATAACTCATAATAACAACACAGTATAATAATGTAATCATTAAACAATACACCAAGTCTGGCAACCCCCGTTATAAAGCAAAGCAAGTATGGCAACACCAAGGTCGCAATGAATCAACGACGCTCACCTAAAAGAGAGCTCATCGACGCAAACAAAAACTTTACTTTACAAGGTCAAGCAACAGTTATTTTAATTACATTTTAGTTAGTTCCAAACTTTTTAAATAAAGAACGGCCGGCGATTGTGGCAACACCGGCTGGGTTAACAGTTCAACGATTGGTCGGTTGAATTTCTTCATTTAAAACGTTTTGTGTTAATATAAGCTGAAGAGTTTGTTTGTTTGAACGCGCTAATCTTCAGAACTACTGGTCCGATTTTAATAATTGTTTTTGTGTTGGATAGTGCGTTTACCAAGGAAGGCTATAGGCATAAAACATCACGCTAGGACATGGACATCAAATGGTGAACAGTGGGTGTACATTGTATAGTGGCATTGCGTGCCGTAATGTGCACCTCTGCCTACCTCTTCGGGGATAAAAGGCGTGACGTCGCGTAATTTAGTATGTCTCACGAAAGTTATAATAACATAAAGAGACAATACTCTCAATAATCAATCAAGATAAAATTTATAGACAAGCATCATTCTTAATTGTTATAAGGTCCAATATTGTATGACACAAAAACTTTGGCCCAAAAAGTGCCATTAAAAAGCTATCAAGGAATTATCCGATAGCTGGAATATAAGCTATTGAATGCTGAAGTTTTTTCAACCAAACATTTTACGTTAAAACCGTTTCTGTGTCACAGATACTACTTAATTAATGAAAATATAATAATACGTAGTACGTACAACATTGGATAATTACATAATTAAACGAACTTACCTGAAGTGAAGTTCTATTGTAATTATACGAAGAGCTTAGTCCGAGATATCTTCTATATTCACTATGTAGTCTCACAATCCTCGCATTGTGTGTGCCGCGAAATTTAGAGGAAGCGAAAAGCTTCGTATCCAAACAGAAAAAATGCAGTCTGCTGTCAACACTGTATCTGTAAGTCATTCTTTTCAGAGCATTAGTTATAAGATTATGATTTC
This sequence comes from Spodoptera frugiperda, assembly GCF_023101765.2. Lineage (NCBI taxonomy): Eukaryota > Metazoa > Arthropoda > Insecta > Lepidoptera > Noctuidae > Spodoptera > Spodoptera frugiperda. The sequence continues at coordinate 452,579 of NC_064232.1, read as the reverse complement.
CAACCTGACTCTCGGGACATATTATATAATCTATGATTATTATTAAGGGTTGGGTGGGAAATTGATATCTCGGACTAAGCTCTTCGTATAATTACAATAGAACTTCACTTCAGGTAAGTTCGTTTAATTATGTAATTATACTCAAGCTTAGTCCGAGATATCTTCTATATTCACTATGTAGATGTTTAGAGAATTGTTGGAAATCATGAAATAAAATGGTTTCTTATGCAATTAAAAACAAGGTTCAAAAATAATCAGTTTAATGTGATTTACCACATCAATTCAATAATTAAATTATTATCAATTAAATGTTTCACTAATTATAATTAAACATTAAACCTTAACGTTACATATGGCTCTTGAAAAATTATAATTATCCTCATCGGTACATAAAGGTTTATTATAATGATTCGCAAAAACGCTTGAACCTGTCGACCAACCCGCAGCCTTAAATATACAATCCAAAGTTACGCCTTCTCTACGCGCCAGAGACGTGGACGCATGACGTGTGGAGTGAGGAGTAAACTTTTTTACGTCAATCCCACATTCGGCCATTACTTGCCTGATCCAGCGACTTATTGTTTGATTACTGGCGCAGTTATGTGATTTTTTATAAGAAATAAGTAGTTTGTCCGAGTCTACGTCTCTGAGAGAACTAGTAAGGTCTATATAATGTTGGAGTGTCGAAACGGGGCAAATTTCTGGATTCGTATCCAAAGAAGGAAGCTTTATAACGACTTGGTCCTTACACGGAGTCGTTGTTTTTAAGAAGTCGGTAATCGTTATTTTGACACCAGTGTCCGTGAACTCTATGTTGCTCAATCGGATAACGGACAACGTTTGAATCCGCTGAGCCGTTGTGAGAGCCAATAAAATAACTAATTTCTTTGTTAATTTTTCTAAGTTAAGGCTGCTGTTTGGTGACCAATTCTGAATATGATTTAAAATGACAGATGGATCCCATGTGTCGTTATACTTAGGGCGAGATGGTTTTATTTTAAAAACTCCCTTAAAAAATCTCTTTATTTGTAAATCAGTTCCTACACTATTATCTATAATAAGAGAAAGCGCTGAACGACAAGTATTGAGGGTAGCGTATGAGGCGCCCTGTGACAACATTTCTGTGAGAAATTTTAAAATTTTAGGTATAGACAATTCATAAATGTTTACCCCATTACAAAAATACCACCATTTTTTAAGCGCTGTGTTATATTGTTTTATGGTGTTTTGTGATAAGGAAGCTACCATAATTTCTATTGTTTCATCAGGAGTTAATTTTCTCTGGAACGCTTCCCTGATAAGATGCAGGCTCCCAGGGAAAGACTGTTGTACAGTGGGTGTAGTGTTCTGAAAGGTGATATTAACAATTCTTTTGATGGCTTGAATTGTAACACTTCTGAAATTGCTAGTTCAGCTATGAATGGATACCAGGGTTGGGAGGTCCATAGAGGAAAAACTATTATACCTGTTGCCTTATCACAAATAATTTTTTGTACACATTTTGAAATTAAAGAAAATGGAGGAAAAGCATAAAATAACTTAAATGTTGACCAGTCTACAGTGAAAGCATCAATATTCTCTGCATATGGATCTCTATGCCAAGATATATATCTCTGACATTTTTTATTTGCTCTAGTTGCAAACAAGTCCACATCTGGTTCTCCCAGTGACTTGGTAATTTTTAAAAAACAATTACTGGCCAATTCCCATTCTGAATCTACATTTTTTATTCTGGATTCTTGGTCAGCTTCTTTATTCTCTTTTGACTTTATATAGGAGGCAAACAACCATATTCTACGGACCTCACACCACTGCCATATGTCCCTAGCCAGAGAATTAAGTTTTGGAAATTGTATACCACCCATTCTATTTATGTATGCAATTGCTGTGGTATTATCTATTCTTAACAATATTTGACAAGAATGTAGATCTTTTGCAAAACATTGTAAACCCAGGAAGGCCGCTAGAAGTTCTAGGAAGTTTATATGGTTTTCCTTATCCTTCTGAGTCCAAAATCTATTGGCAACCTGACTATTACAGTATGCTCCCCAGCCTGTCCCTGATGCATCTGAATTTATTTCTAAAGAAAAATTGTACTGTCTAATTGGATTATTTGATATTTTAATTTGGCTTTGCCACCATTCCAAATCCGTTTTACAATTATCATTGATATTCATAATTGCATCAAAGTTATTGTTTTCTGCACATAAGGCCTGATATTTTTGTTGTTCAAATATCTTAGTGTATAAAAAACCATAAGACACAGCTGGGCAACATGCTACCAGGGTGCCAATCAGTTTTGCAAATTCTCTTATAACACATTGATCCATCTTTATAAATTTCTTAATCAATAATGAAATTGCTTCTCTTTTCTTAGAAGTCACAGACAATGTCATTTCCTTTGTGTTTACTATGAAACCTAAAAATTCAGCAATCTTAGTTGGGACAATGACACTCTTTTCCTTATTTATAATAAAACCTAGGCATTCCAGTAAACTTATGGTCATTTGACAATTTTCTAAACACTCTTGGTAAGAATTACCAATACATATAATATCATCAAGGTAAATAACTGATTTATACCCTTTACTTCGAAGATAATTTATAACTGGTTTCAGTAACTTAGTGAACGTGAAAGGAGCAGTACTTAGGCCAAAAGGCAAACAGTTGAACTCATACATTATATTTTGGAACCAAAATCTTAGGTATTTTTTATCTGTACCCATTGGAATCAAGAAATATGATTCTTTTAGGTCAATGGTACACATAAAATTATTTTTTGAAATTAATTTACAAAGAGTCCTCATATCTTCAATTTTGAAATGTTCTGGTGTAATAAATCTATTTAAACATTTTAAGTTTAAAATAAATCTAACTTCTCCATTTGATTTTGGTACAGTGAAAATCTTTGAAAAGTATTGTCCTTCCACAGCTTCACATTTTGTTAGTGCTCCGAGTTGCAAAAGTCTACTTATTTCTTTTAATATTATAACATTGTCTCTAGCCGAAAAATTAGAATTTTTTGGAACAGAATCTTGGTGAGGAGCCTCAAAAAAAGGGTATTTTATAGCCTTTGAGCCATGACAAGACCACTTTATCCTGAGTTATTTTTACCCAACAAGAGTGGAAAAACTTAAGTCTACCAGCAAAAGTATTTACCTCTATGATTGTCGAACAGGCGCCTTGGCTGGAGGACGTGGTGGGGGTCTCGGCTTGTAGTTCTGTGTCTGGTGATACCTGCCCCCCCCTCCCTGTTTGTACTGCGTCATACTGGCTCGAGGAGGGCCCTTGTAGTTTCCCTGCTTTTTAGGAAAACTCTTGGGGAACTGAGTCGGTTTGTATGTATTTTTCCTGTTATTATTGGGGTTTATTTGTTTAAGAATCGTGCCAGCCGATTTTTTAATGGCCGTAGCCGATTTTACGTTTTCATTAAAATTTTCACCGAATAGATATCCATCTCTGTCCTGATGTTCTACAGTTTTCCCCACATTTTTGTCTAAGCTTGGAATAATCAACTTCTTCCGAGTTACCGTGTCCTGGTAATGCAGGTCTGTCAACAGCCGAGTGACGTCACTAATTGTTGAAATTAACTTTATTTTGTCTACATCACCCCTAATCAGTGTGTCAGTAGCGCACAACAAGGCCGCTGTTGCTATACCCATTTGTTGTTGACGATCCTGTACCCGTTTGTCTCGGGCCTTCATGGCATCGCTCAGCAATCCTTCTAATTCTTTATTTAGTTTTGGAGCATCTAAAAGCTTCACGTTGGCAGGTACTAGATATTTTTTCATTAATTCCTCCTTTGTTTCTTGATTTAAGCCTTTTGTTAAAATACCTTCGATCCTTTTCACCAGCTCCGGGTGAATATCTGGGCCATATTCCTTTTCTGTGGATAAGGTCTGCCCTAGAGCCCTTATAATTGAATCATCCAATGTTGAAGGGACTTCATCTTGTGTATTGTCTACACATTCTTCAGCACCTAGAAATAGACCAAACCATGTTTGATTCAGCTACCAGCTGTATCTTATCGTGGTACGTGTTTGTAATAATACAAATAAACATAATGACAACAGTTGAATGCCACCCCGTGGCATTTAGTAAGGAAAACTTTTCTTTACAGAAAACTAACTGACACAAAGCCTGAGAGAGAAAGCATTGAGTCATTTATGAGATAGGTACTAGCGTTCTAATGCAACAGCGCTGTACAGGGTGGGATATCCCCATGGTGATCTCACTCCCCCGGAGTGCCTGTATAACATGTACCACATGTCATAGAAGACAGGAAAGATCAATAAACAGGTTATTTCCTGTACAAAAAACTTGCCTGCAAGTTCCGTGTCGGGTATTTCAATATCACCAGCGTCGCTTTCTGCCTCATACGTCGGTGTTGGCGATGAAGACGACGAAGAAGACTCGCAGCGAACTTCGCTCGATTTTCTTTTCTTTAATTTCCGTTTCAGCTTTTTAACCTTTCTTCTAAGGTACTTTTCTTCATTGCACTCGCGTTTCCTTTTCGGCATTTTTAGATTAAACACTTTAAAACTTCAAAAAACAAAATTAAAATTTTATTTTGACAAGCACACAACGGCGCGAAAAAAGTGAATGACTTACAGATACAGTGTTGACAGCAGACTGCATTTTTTCTGTTTGGATACGAAGCTTTTCGCTTCCTCTAAATTTCGCGGCACACACAATGCGAGGATTGTGAGACTACATAGTGAATATAGAAGATATCTCGGACTAAGCTTGAGTATAATGACAAAATTGTTGTTATGTAAGCCGGTAAACGAGCAGACGGATCACCTGATGGTAAGCAATCGCCGCTGTTTATGGACACCCGAAACAATAGAGGCGTTTTAAGTGCGTTGACGGTCTTTGAGGAAATTAAGGGTTGTTGGGCCGGCTCGACCGAAGTGATACAACGGGCTGACGAAAACCGACGTGATACAACGCTTGCGCTGCGTTTCGTTTAACCCTTAAATTCCTAACCCCCAAACGGCCGGCAATGCACTTGTAAAGTTGTAACGCCTCCGGTGTTTCAAGTGTCTATGGGCGGCGGCGATTACTTACCATCAGGTGATACTGAAGGTAGAACTTTGGGAACATTGAGAAAAGGCGTAATTTGGCTTCCAGTAAAGCTAAGTCACACATAATATAAAAATATGAAATGATTAACCGCACGACCGGTCAAGAAAATTGTAATTTCTAGAAAAAATCTCATACAAAAGGTCAATTGGATCTATTCATGAAACGTTAATGTCAAATAATATAAGATAGGCATTATATACTAAAACGGTCACGTATCTTATATATAGTCGACAGCACATCAATATATACCAAATCATCCAATCATTATAATACATTTTCAACTTTATAACAATACAATAAGGTTTATAATTCGATATTCAGGATAGGTATAGCTTGATCTGCGGCTGTCTTCTTATGTAGGTAAGAGCAAAAAACTACATATTTTCGACAAAAGATCGATTTAATATTATAATATACTCGATAATTTTATGATTTTCATGCTTTTTAACGAATAATGGACATCGTTAAACATTAATAAAAGATTTCCTTTAATAAAAGATAGACGTTCACGCCATTTTTTATTCCCAAAAGGAGAAGGTGCTCATTTAAACGAAACACCCACATTTCGCCAGTCAAAAGTCCATGTAGTTCACAATAGGGGTTTTTTTTGAGGGGCAAAATCGAAAAGGGGGTGTCAGACTCTTACTGACTAAAAACCACCCCGTTCCTACTCCTGCTTGTCGAGCCGGAGCCCCGGTAAACCCGCTAGGTAGTCCGCAGCTCCGGATTAGGCATCAGCCCTACTGGGCCTCATCTGTGGTGGTCTGGCTCTAGTTCACAATAGGGCAGATGACTAATTTTTATTTTAATGTCCGTCTTGTAGATTATTTTAAAACATTACACAGGTATTTTTCATTTTCTTACGGAAATTAAATATTTTCAAAGATTTTAAATAAGTAATATTAAATATTGATTAGAAATATCACGTAACGTCACTTCTAGGTACCTACGTTTTATACGTAGAACCGCTTTAGTTACGCTCAAAACCACTCGATCAACAAGAGCTATCAAAGTAACCTTACTAGCTCAAACTTACTAACAGTTAGGTACGTTACTTCAATTTTATAGCAAAACCAGTTATTTTAAAGTGAAACCTTTGACAATAAACTACTGTAACACTACACAATATACTTCAAAACATATTCAGATCACATTTTTTGTTAACAAACGTAATATAACCTACAAACTTACAAAGCGAATTTCGCAAACAAAAGGTTAACAATAATAAAGTTGTTATAACAAAGGAAATTGGACCTTAATGACATAGATATAAAGGTTATGATAGATGCAAATGTAATATGGCGGGGCGGGGTCTTTAACCTACGGTAACGGAGTTACACCGTTAGTTTCCCGCGCAAACAATATGGCCGCCGCACCGTGGCAAAGGCTCTCGTCGCGTAAGTCCTATATTTTTTTTATTGAATAAAAAATGCCAAATAATTGATCTGTGATTGAGTTGTAATTATTATTTTATGTTTTAATGTTATTTTTAACACAAAAAATAGTTTTTCTTCTCTTTTCTGATATTTGACCAACGAAATGGAGTAACCTAGAATTGTATTGTGACCTGATTGAAAGAGAGTAACCCATGGAGTTTCTTGCTCGTTCTTCTCCATAGGTATTTACACTTTGGAACTAGCAAATAGAACAACTAGAGGACTGACCGACAGACAGACATTTTGTTTTCTTTATATTGTAATATTTGCTTTGACGTTCGTTTTAAAAGTGCTTTCCCGGTCTATTTGAAATAAATAATTTTGAATTTTGTAAGGAAAGTTTTTACCTACTATTTTTAGTATTTTTCCGTTCAATTTTGAAATTCCTAATCTAAACTGTCCATGAACTTTTGAAACACGTTTCTCAATTATTAATTTCGTTGGAATTAATTAACAATCTCAGCGAATTTGTCAAGCTTCGGCTATTTTGCACTATTGTGAAAGTTAGGTAGCTAGCACCTAACCGTTGCCATAGTTACCAATTAATGAGATTACGACAAATTGAGATCATACTTTTGTTAGTATTTTCAGAAATTACTTTTCCTCTCTCAACAAAAACCATTTTAACAGTTGTCCCAAAAAATATTTAATGAATTTCGAGGCTTTTTAGCACCATATTAAGACTTATGCTTGTGGGGACTGATCCGGAGCTGTGGTCTACCTAGCGGGTTTACCGGGGCTTTGGCTTAAAAAGCAGAAGTAGAAGCGGGGTAGTTTTTAGTCGGTAAGGGTCTGACACTCCCACTCGCCACTTAAAAAACAATTGCTTTTGGGGAGAAAGACTAGAGAGCGTAGAATACTTTAAGTCATTAAAACTACCTCGGAGGCCACCTTTCAAGGATCACCGGGTCTTCAAAATAAACCAATATAACATTAGGCCTTTTTTGATGGGGGAAAATCATGTAATGCCTTCTTCTTGGGTAAATCGAGAGGAAATTTCAGACTCATACTGACTAAACACCACCCTGTTCCAACTCCTGTTTTTCGAGCCGGAGCCCTAGTAACACGTTAGGTAGTCCAAAGCTCCCAGTTTCGCATCGGATCACATTTAACCTAGCAACTAATATAATACCAGTTATAAAAAACCAGTATTTCACACACTAAACTGTAACATATCCGGGCTGACAAAAGACTGGCATGGCAAATTAAAATCAGTCTCATTCACACCGCCAACGCATTGTTGGACCACAATGATGATGGTCAGTTGACGGTGACGAGCCGACCTAGTTGATAATCAAATAATGCAGTTAAATATAGTGGGGTTTTTTATGGGAATGAGTATTTTGGGATTTCAGTGTCGAGGAAAGGGACAAGCCCGCCAAAACCTACCATACCAAAAAGAGCAAATAGCTTCACTAGAGGACTGACCGACAGACAGACGTTATTAAATTTATTATATTTGCTTTGACGTTCAAAACCTCCTGATCTATTTGAAATAAATGATTTTGACTTTGACTTTACCGCTGCAACTCCTGTGCACCAGGATCTACAGTAGATACAACCAGGAAAACACCGGAACACTGAAGTCCAACGTCCCAGGGACATTAATGACTGTCTTTGATCCCGAAATTAATCAGAAGATATTATTAGAGGAGAAGAAAAAGGTGTCGAGGAAAGTGGATTTGGGTTTGTGGAATAGGGGGCAAATGCAGACGAGTCACCTGATGGTAAGCGATCAGCGCTGCCTATGGACACCCGCAACACTAGAGGAGATACAAGTGCGTAGCCGGATTTTTTATAAAGGACGTACTCTATTCTTGAAGGTTTGAAGGTAAAAATAAATCGTTGATAAACATATAGAAGCCTATAAGCCTTGTAATTTCACGATTGATGTTATATCTGTATCACGATTGGTTTGATGAAGGAATAGTTACCTGAAACAAAAGAAAATAAATCATTAGACTATTTGAAACAAACAAGATGATTTAAAATTAGATTTTCAGAGTGCCACCATAAAAATTGATGCTTCAACATAAAAACATACAGTCATACACACATACGTAAACCTCATGCCTACCTCCTATGGGGGTAGGCAGAGACACCACGATTCTTCATACCCCTTTCGCTTTATCAACAGTGATCAGTCTTTTCATGCATGCTCGTCGGTTAAAGGTACTTTTAATTTGGCCCTATAATATATCGTCAATCTGATCGCTATATATCCGTCTGGGGCGCCCTCTACCGACGGCCCCATTCATATTCGCCTTGTAATATACAAGTCGGAATATCTTTAGTAAATCTGCTTTCATTCATCCTTTCTATTCTTTTAACATAAACACTATAAGTTCTACCTACCCTCCCCCAGTTATCACATCATCAACCCAAGCAACCATAGACTAAACAAATCGATTACAAACTTCACCTATAATGCCAGTGTTGCGTGTTTAACGACCGTAGTGTTGCCAGCTTATCGGGCAATAAAAATCTAACCCATTTCTTATTCTTGACTTACGTACCAAATGCATTGGTGTTGACTTTCCGTAATTAATCTTTATTTTCTACTAGGGACCCGCTCCAGCTTCGCATGGGTGCAATGGTCATATATTACGCATGTATTACACATATAAACTTCCTCTTGAATCACTCTGTCTATTAAAAAAACCGCATCAAAATCCGTTGCTTAGTTTTAAAGATTTAAGCGTACAAGGGACATAGTGATGAAGTCATTGTGTAAGTGAAGTTACCGGAGACCCAATTACCCCCCTTCCCAATCTCCGATTCCCCAACAACCCTTACATTCCTAACCCCCAAAAGGCCGGCAACGTACTTGTAACGCCTCTAGTGTTTCAGGTGTCCATGGGCAGCGGCGATTGCTTACTATCAGGTGATACGTCTGCTCGTTTACATTAAAAAAAAAAGTACCGAAGAGCAAGAAATCCCATCGTTACTCTTTAAAAAAAGTATTTTTTTACAATCTGTCTGATAAATTATTTGATCATTTACCTATTATGTAGGAACAATGTAACGACAATACAGCGTCAAAACTAATTGGACTATAAAACCAATTTTAGAATGAACCATGAATATAGCAAACCCTCTTATACGGAGGAGGCCCTTCGTCCAGCAGTGGACTGTCAACCCACTGTTTGTAAAGAATAAGCCACCCAGCCACAATCTGCTTAAATTGCGGCTTTCTATTACAAATACAATAAGGATAAAATAAAATATGAAATTATAGAAACAATAACGACAATAATTTCTACTTGACATTTCGAGTCAGCCATTTTTCCAACCACCCCTCTCCCCATCCCAATTAATTACATAAAACCTCAAAATAAAATACCTCCTTGTCTTTGTATTATCTTTTGGCGGCAAAAGGTATCTTTTATTTTAATTTACGGCCGTTTAATACTTTCGTAACAAAGAAATATATCTTTTTAATTACGAAAGATAGATTCGTTTTTAATTCGTTGTTACGCTGTATTTTAATTTCGGATTAGTGTTACGTATTATTTTGTAATCCACTTTGATCTAAGGCTTATAGGGATGATGACGGAGTATGAAAATTTTTGTTTTTCTTTGAAATAAGCCGGTAAACGAGCAGACGGATCACATGATGGTAAGCAATCGCCGCCGCCCATGGACACTCGAAACATCAGAGGCGTTACAAGTTCGTTGCCGGCCTTTTGAGGGTTAGGAATTTAAGGGTTGTTGGGATATAAGGGATTGAGAAGTTTGGGTTTGGTAATTGGGCCTCCGGTAACCTCACTCAAAACGCAAGCGTTGCTTCACGTCGGTTTTCTCCTCGGCCGTGGTATCACTCCGGTCGATCCGGCTCATTCGTGCCGAAGCATGGCTCTCCCACACTTTAACAGTGAGCAATCAGCACCGCCCATGGACACCCGCAACACTAGAGGAGTTTTTTTTTTACACATAATGGGTTGACGTTTGGCCGCTATCTCACCTGATGGTAAGTGATGATGCGGCCTACGATGGAGCACGTCTGTCCATAAGCAACCTATTCACTCGGGCTTTGAAGACACCCAGGTTATACCCAACAAGTTACAAGCGCGTTGCCAACCTTCTACAAAGGATTAAGCTCTTTTCTTAATATTTTTAAGATTCTATCAATTTAGGAAATACCGCAGACGACAGTTCATTCTATCCATTCCTGTTTTCATTTGAACATCAAGCAATAATTTATTGCGAATTGAAAATAACTTAGGATTCCTAAAGCCGTTCCCTGTAGTACTGTAGCTGTACAATTTAAGTTAAAACTCGATTCGTTGTCGTTTGCATAACTATCTACTATTGTAGACTGGAGTCTGCTAAGGAAGTTCTTGAGATGAAATAAAATATTCATTTCTAGTGCCGGTTGTTAAGTTGATTGAATGAGCAAGTGCAACTGCAGTGGACTAAGTTTTAGATTCTATTCATCATCATTATTAGGTGACAGTCTATTGGAAGATTATGGGTCTCCTCTGCAAAAGAGGGGTTTGCTGTAATCTCCACGCTTGGAAGGGTTCATCAAAGACGCTGCTGCCCAGTCTCAGTTAAATGCCTGATCTCTTATTATAGTCTTATATATTGCTATTATACTATTTTAATCATTATTACACCCGCGGAAAGAAAAGAGGTAGTGAAGTGATAAGTTTACTGTAAGCTGTCTTGGTTGGAAAAAGCATTGTTAAGTAGTGCAGTCCCGCGTCGTGTGTCGCGGAATGCTGCTCATGAATATGAGCCTCTAGCATGGCTTGAAACTAGTCGAGTTCCTCGTCAAACAGTTACGTGGGTAAGCCGATAACATAATTTTGTTTTTGTCTCACGAACATTATGATACATATAAAAAAAATCTTGGATTCAACACAGAGTAAGTCTCTAGAGTATTTATTTAGCAAATCTGTCTGTCTGTCAAGCATGGTAATTATAACAAATATTCTTCATCATCATCATCATCATCAGCCGAGAGACGTCCACTGCTGAACGAAGGCTCCTTTATCCTCCACGTAGAACGACAAGCCGCCACCTGCATCTACTGGCCCCCCGCCACTCTGACAATGTCGTCGGTTCATCTAGTGGGAGGTCTGCCCATATAAATATTCTTTACAATGACCAAATATTTTACAACCCATTTCACATCCCCCCACACTGAAAACATTGTCACAACAAATACATACATAATATTTAATGTAATACGCGATACACTTTCGGGAACCGTTTGACATCAAAAGCAGATTCATTAAAATGTTAATTATTAAATTAACATGATTTCCAAATTCGCGTTAATTAAGTATAGGGGGAGGGGGGCGCCGGTTGTGTAATTGACAATCGATGCTTTTGGGGGATTGGGGTAGGAAAGAGATATAGAGCGCTGGCTTGGGGAGCTTGATGTGTAAGTCGTTGGAGTATAAAAGTCAACTCTCGAGTCTTATTTAATAGATCCTGAAAGATCATTATTATTACATAACGAAAGAGTAGACAGATGTGCATATTTATAGGTACTATATAATGTAACACCGACTTTTCACCAGTTATGTTACATAATCCCATGTAAAAGTGGGGTGAGTCTATTGTCATTAATGTTAAATCCACCTAGATACTAATCTTCAGAAAACGCGTGTACGGGCGCCTCGCTGATAACAGCTGATCATGCGAAAAGGTGCGCGCGCGAGGTTTTGTTTTGTTATTGTGATAAAATTAAAACTAATGAGTATACAAAAATAGTTTCTTTGGGAAAGTTGTTTGTAATCATGAGTACAATCACGTATTTAAATATCGTTCACTAATTACCAGTCACCCTATATACTAAATATCTCCTATGTCTGTCTACCTAAAAGTAAAGTATTGCAGTTAAACAAGGTGTATTTACAGATTCGTATTGATTGGCATTTGTCGCGAATTCTTATACACACGGTTAGTTTGTTGTTCACAGATTCTCACACACATTCTTAGTACAAGTGCTATTTCCTAAGAATGCACCAAGTTTTCCATTCCACACAATCTGTTACAAAGAACTAACAAAACAAACTATAAGACATTCTTTCTTTTTTGGAGTCGGTTAAAAAGAGTAATATCCTATCAGACGTTCTGGGCGCTTGAAACCTATCTCAATTTCAATCCAACAGTTGGCACGGTGGCTGGGCAACCGGCTACTGTGCAACGTGCAGCGGGTTCGATTCCCGCACGGAGCAACTCTTTGTGTGATCCATAAATTGTTGTTTCGGGTCTGGGTGTCATGTGTATGTGAAATTGTATGTTTGTAAAAGCACCCACGACACAAGAGAAAATGAAGGAGAGGAATAACGTTATCTTTTAATAAATAATTCTTATAAAAAAAAATCTTTTAAGAAGTCAATGGTTCTATCTCTTTCCACTGAGGTTATCGCGACCCGGCCCTATTCAAGAGTAGGAGCGAGGTGGTGTTTAGTCAGTAAGAGTCTGACACTACACGAAATACGGATGCAATGGGCGCTAGTGTTGCAAGTCAAAAGTACGAAATTTCACAATATCAATGTCCATGGATCGGGATTGGATTCAAGAGTAAGCACCCCCTTAACTTTGCTCTTAAAATTCTGCTACTCATCAACTATAGATAGTTAAGACCAGTTGAACCGAATACTAAATCACCTAAGCCTTTAACTATGCACATGTTGAGCGCTCTCCAACTAATTCATACTCAAAGTTAAAATGTTCCGCTTCGATTAACATATTGGCGGAAATTAAAGATTTTCTTAAATATGTTTTCGAAATAAGATAACAAATATATTGCACTAATAAATTGCTAGAAATGCAGGATACGGTGGAGTCTGCAATACTGTGCTGATACCGTGGATTTTCATTAATTTATTGAAGTAAGTTTTATAGGCGGGAGAAGCCATTGGATGATATTCCCCCTAAAAAAAGGATTGTAATATATACGCTATGGCCAATAGGAGCTAAGCTGAGCTAGTAGTAACTACTAACCTATTTTTGTTACTTAAAATGTATCGCTTCTCTCGCCTTGGGCAAGGCGAGAGGGAGTGTCAGACTCTTACTGACTAAAAACCACTCCGTTCCTACTTCTGCTTTGCGAGCCGGAGCCCCGGTAGCCGCTAGGTAGTCCGTAAAACTTTTCTATCGATGAAAATTCTCATTCTATTATTATTAAAAAACAAATTCTACTAAAGAGCTACCCGGAGCGTTTTAGTTCACCACCTAACCCCAATCCTCTATCTCTCGAAAATAGATTTAAATAACTCTACCGTGGCGCACCGAACTTTGCTCTAACACTCCCCAACTTTACCGAAAGTAAACCAAACAGATAGAAATATCCCATTCAATACCAACAAAGATTAAAATACTTATTTTATTCTTTGAAACTTTCCTTTACTGAGCTGAACAGCTGACGCGCCGTCGCGAACGAATCGCGCCAACAAACAGGAAGGAATATTTAAAAAAGGAACCCTAAGAGAGTTTCCCGCGTGTCATTGACAGATGCGTCCAAAATGGCCGCGGCTCCAGTGTTACCAGTAATAAATATTCAAAGATTTACTGCGTGTTGTGTGTTTTAACAAATGGTTGTTGGTTCGTATTGTGTTTTTTATTATTGAAATTAATTTAGTGACTGCCTCGTTGGCCGAGTGGTTGCAAGGGGTCTCGGGTTCGATTCCCGGGTCGGGTGAAGTATTGCTGGACATTTTTCGATTTTTCCCAATTCTCCATAGTATCACGGAGTCTGAAAATGTGCCCGGTATACGGCATTAGGCTCACCACCTATTACATGAGACTTACAACATAAATTGTGAAAAGTGGTTGTATGTACATTGTACAGTGGCATTACGTGCTATAATGTGCACCTCTGCCTACCCCTTCAGGGATAAAAGGCGTTGAAGATATAAAGAAATATTAATTAAGTTTCGTGTGTTGTGTATGATGCTGTGTGTTCTAGTCGGGAAATAGGTTTGTTGCTGTGCCCCAGGGAGCAGTTATTGAGGAACGAAGGTGTATAGGGAGCCAGTTCAACAATACATCACTTTATACCTGGTTTCCTACATAAATCAATATATTTTGGCGTTTTCTACGTAAGCTGGGGTCTCAGGAGACCGCGCTGGAGTGTTGGAGTAATTTCCATTATGTTTTTTAGTAATATTATACTTATTTGTTGATGTAAAAAATGTTAAGAAAGTACTGAACATATCCTATTTCTATCCTAGTGTAAGATTGAAGAGATATTAGCTATTATATTATTTTTGATACGTGACCATCCCGCCTACTTCGTTGGTCAAGTGGTCGTAAGTGCGACTCGAAGGGGTCTCGGGTTCGATTCCCGAATCGGACAAAGTATTACTGGTCTTTTTTCAGTTTTACCGAAAATTTCTCAGTGGTAGCACGGAGTCTGGAATCGTGCCCGGTATATAGCAATAGGCCCACCCCTATTACATGGGACTTATAAACAACGGCATTACATGCCGTAATCTGCACCTCTGGCTACCCCTTCAGGGATAAAAGGCGTTGCAAAAAAAAAGAAATTGAAATGATTTTCACCAAAAATAGCCTCTTCGAACATACTATGTAAATCTTTAATTTCTGGTCTAGATTTTAGATACATGACACTACATTAGTCCCCAGTTTTATATGTGATCCAATTCTCACATCAAAACCCGATAAGATCTCTTTATATTTCCCTTGTTCATCCACAGCTTGCATTAAATAAAGATCTACCTTTCATTTAAAACAAACCCTTTTAAAATAAAAGACATAACCCTTATCAACTCGGCACAGGCTATACAACACAATTCACACCTCACCTCATTATTTTTTACCCTGGCAACTCCATTCAAATTCCATTTTTTAATTTTAAATCGACTAACAAACACGGTGGCGGCTTGTTTTCTTTTTTAGTCGATTTTTTTCACAAAGATGGCGACCGTTGACGGTGTCTCTATTCATTTGCTCATAATTAATGTTAGAAGAGCAATTAATTTGTTGTGACGTCATAGCTGGGAAGGAGGATCGGGAGCGTATTGCAGTTTATAGGAAAAATGACTTTATAAACATGTAGTTAAGGTTTAATTGATGCCTAATCCGGAGCAGCTGACTACCTAGCGGGTTTACCGGGGCTCCGGCTCGACAGGCAGGAGTAGGAACGGGGTGGTTTTTAGTCAGTAAGAGTCTGTCACTCCCTATCGCCTTGCCCAAGGCGTGAGAAGTCATAGGATGATTTCCCCCCACAAAGGGGTTTAATTGATAAATTGGAGAATTATGACGTTCCAGGTGTATTTGAAATGAATAATTTTGACTTTGACTTTGGTGTTTTGAGAAGATGCCTGTGGATCGTGTAGTATGATGAATTTAATGTAATTATATTCTTGTTGCTTGACTACCGAACGAGAGGTGTCAAATTAGATTTCCGACTCAGGCGATATTTTTAACCGACTTCAAATAAAAGGAGGTTCTCAGTTTGACATGTATGTATGTATGTGCGCGATTATCTCGCGTTTGACTGAACGGATTTTGATTTGGTTTGTTTGTAGGTATTTTTCAGGCTTAGGAGAAGGTTTTATGTATATTACACGGCTTAAGGCGATTCCTTTCTTTTTTAATGTATTATTTTTTTGTTTCTATCTAACGTGTTCCGTAAGTAAGCTCACCACGACACAACAATATTTGCTTAACACATTGAACGCCGTGGTGGTCACCGGTGACCGACGTTAGCGGAGGATTTGCCTTCAACAGTTGTCTATTGGCAGTCAAAGACTTAAACCAGAAATATTCCGGTTTGACAATCGTATTAAAATTTCAGCTCAAAACTCTAAAAAGATAATTAAACGAAAACTCCTGAAATTTTACTTAATATAAGATATCTACTTAAATAAGTTATTACTTAATATTACCGAGAGGTAATTAATGCCCAACTTAAACAGACTCACTTCAACTTAATTGAAAACATAATTTTAATTTATTTGCTACTACTACTAACTACTAATATAAAATGAGTTTTTGTTTATGTGTTTGTTGATATTTTCATAAAAATCTATTTCTTCTTTTAATCGACTGTAAAAAAGAGATTTTCAAGTCGTTTTAGCTGTTGGGCCGGCTCGACCGAAGTGATACCACGGCTTCACAGAAAACCGACGTGAAACAACGCTTGCCTTGTGTTTCGTTGTGTAAGTGAGGTTACTAGAGGCCCAATTACCCAATTCCCGATTCTCCAACAACCCTCAAATTCCTAACTATAAGTTTCGTAGCAAACATCAGCTAGTTACAATTTTATATTCATAAACAGATAATGAATAACGGCAAAAATAAAAATGGCACCACAAACTTGACACATGTCATTTACGGGAAAATAACTTCATAGCTATTTAAAAACTCATTTAAAAACAAGTAAACCCGTAGAACGAGATACTAGTTACAATGTAAATATTTGGTAAAACGCGCTTTACTTGAACAAACATAAGCACATCAAAGTACACCGTCTTACTTACAAGCAATTTACAACCTTAATTCTCTTGAAATATGGCCGTAAATCGTTTGATGAAGTTCTTCAGGTTGGTATACCTTGATGTGCTTTTACACCTGAACACAGCTTATCGCGAATTAATTAATACTTCATTACTTAAAGTCGACTTTATTTACTTATTTTATAAGTTCCTGGTACTTTGGCTAACGGAAACGAGCGCTTTATCCTAAAGCTGCTTTTCCACCAGAGATGTGCTATGCTACGTTGCTGTGGATGCGTTTAGCTTCAATCATATTCATTGGTACACATAGCTTAGCACTGGTAGAAACGGACTCAGCTAAGCTATATTTTTTTATACATATTTTACAACCCGCATTGAGCAAGCGTGGTGATTAATACTCAAAACCTCGGTGTGAGAAGAGGTCTTTGGTCAGCAGTGGACACTTATAGGCTGATGATGATGATGATTAGTTAGTGTTAGTTAAAATCTATCTCGTTCCTCTGAAATCACTACATAGTATAAAACAAAGTCGCTTTCTCTGTCCCTATGTCCCTTTGTACGCTTAAATCTTTAAAACTACGCAACGGATTTTGATGCGGTTTTTTTAATAGATAGAGTGATTCAAGAGGAAGGTTTTTATATATGTATAACTAGCTACTTTCGCGCGGTTTCACCCGCTCTGCTCGGTTCCTATTAGTCATAGCGTGATGTTTTATAGCCTATAGATTTCCTCGATAAATGCACTATTCAACACAAAAATAATTATTCAAATCGGACCAGTAGTTCCGGAGATTAGCGCGTTCAAACAAACAAACAATCAAACAAACTCTTCAGCTTTATAATATTATAGTATAGATGCGTAATATATCACCATTGCACCCATGCGAAGCTAGGGCGGGTCGCTAGTCGTCCATAGAAAGTAATTTAGTAATTAATTCTATTCAGTCTACTATATAAGTACAAGTAGGTAAAGTAAACAGCATCTTACCTTTTGATCCGAAGATATTGAAGTAAACTAATAAATGGAGATGGACATAAGGTAAGGTACAGACGGAGCGACTTTATGTTGCTTGCGATAGCAACTGTTTAGTTGGTGAAGGTGGTTTTGGGTAGTGTAGTTTTTGATGATAAAGAAGTGTGGGTGTTTTTACGTTGGCGTGTTGGCGTTTACAAACATACATACACATCATCACGCCTTTAATCCCTGAAGGGGTAGGCAGAGGTGCATATTATGGCACGTAGTACACCTACTTTTCACAATTTGTGTTGTAAGTCCCATGTGTGGTGAGCCTATTGCCATAACAACGTGCTACTACTGAGAAATTTTCGAAAATCCGAAAAAAGCCTAGTAATACTTTGCCCGTCCCGGAAATCGAACTCAACACCAGAAAAAGACTTTAAAAAGTTGCTGTTGCCAGCAACAGTTGCCGACACCGGCGACTCGTCCAGACACCGAGTCAATTATCTTAATTACCGTTTCGTTTCATTAAATAGAACCTTTCTTTTATGGAACTCTCTTTGTTTCACAATTAGCGACCTAACGTTAATGGAATTAGATACTTTTTGCTATGAAAGCCTTGTTTGTTAGAAACTAGACTGAGATATATTGAAATGTTGTTTTTTTTTATGGTAGCAGACATTTATTTGATGGTGAGTCATCGAGGTCGACTTTGGACACCCGCAGCACTAGAGGAGTTGCCACAGTTTCAGCATATGGGAAGGTGGATTGGGTCTCCAGTGAAAAATGTGTGTAATATTTACACACATTTTTTATGGAATAAGCCGGTAAACGAACAGACGGTGCACCTAAGCACCTTCAAGAAAAGAGCGTACTGTACTCCTTATTAAAAGGCCCACAACGCACCTGTGACTCGGCGCTGAACATTTGCCATCAGGTGATCCGTCTGCTCGTTTGCTTTGCCCTATTCCAGAAAAAAGCACCTAGTCTTCTAGAGAGTAATTACAAGTGCGTTGCCGGCCTTTTTTGGGGTTTAGGAATTTGAGGTTTGTTAGGGAATCGGGGATTGGGAAGATTGGGTAAGGTAATTGGACCTCCGGTAAGCTCACTTACACAATGGCCGTGGTATCACTCCGGTGTATTATTCTAATATGTATGGTGAAACTCCCAGTAGTTATATGGATTTTTTGAAGTTTGTATATTTACCTGAAACAAAATAAAAATAAATCATTAGTAAATAACTCAAATTATGTACCTTGCTTAAAGACAGGCTTATTATCCCGTAATAGCGTTCCGATTGGTCAGCGTGAATGAACTAACCAATCAGAGATTATTTTAAACGTAAAGCAAACTCATACTAGACGTACTTGATTGATCGGCGCGACTAAACCAACCAATCAGAGGTCCGAATGTAAACAAACTCGTACTAAGCCCTCATATTAAGAGAAACCTACTTAATAAACAAAATAGCGACAGTTGTCTACTAAATAGCAACAATAAAACAAAGGTTTTAGTAGGTTTTCCAAGAAAACGGTCTCATTTCCATTCTGTCGTGATGTCACCTGTCTTTTATGACTTAGGATGCCTAAAAGGGACTGTAATTTGTACCTAAGTTTATGTTATTTTATGCAATGTCAACCTTTCATCCCCGAAGGCGTAGGCAGAGGTGCACATTACGGCACTTAATGCCGCTATACAATGTATACCTTCTTTTCAAAGTTTGATTTCAAATTCCCGTGTAATAATGCACAATTCCAGACTTCGTGCTACTACTGAGAAATTTTCGAAAAGCCGAAAACAGCCCAGTAATACTTTGCCCGATCCAGGAATCGAACCCGACACCTCTTGTCCACTCCGCGAGACGTCAGTCGCACTTGTGACCACTCGACTAACGAGGCAGTTCCGCTTACACTATAAGATATATTTTTAACTAGGTATAACACAAACTGTTTTGAAACTCAACTAACATAAATAAATAAATAATAATATTATTCCAATCAAATAAACTTATATAGCATTATAACAGCTTTACAAAGACCATACATATTACACAAAACGCACATGAATTTCCAAACAGCAACTATTTCATATTGAACGCTAATTAGTATCAAAATGAATGGTAAAATTGTGAACAAAACCACATAAATAAAGCTAGCTTTCACCCATAATATTATACATGAAAATCATTATTAATCTGCCCCCCCTCCCCCCTCATTAGGCACAACGAGTGTCAAACAATAATCGTTTTGTAATTAGTCGATTATGCAAATCATTGGCTCGGCCCCTCACTAGCGTGGGTATCACATAGAGTATGGAAATAAGGGAGCGCAATTTTGATACCTTTTTTAGGAAGAAAAATTCCTTGAGTGAATCGAGAGGGAGTGTCAGACTCTTACTGACTAAACACCATCACGTTTCTGCTCCTGCATAAAGCCGGATCCCCGGTTATTATCAGCAAGAGAGCTTTCCATAATATTTACGCTTGGCAAGCGAGTTGCAGATCACAGTTTAAAAGGTTCAGGTCTATTAGAGAGCGCTACTGCCTGGATTCAGTCAAACGATTTTTGTATGGTATAAGTCTGTAAACGAGCATACGTATCACCTGATGGTAAGCAATCGCCGCCGCCCATGGACTATCGCAACACTAGAAGCGTTACAAGTGCGTTGTCGGCCTTTTGGGGGTTAGGAATTTAAGGGCTGTTGTTGGGAAATCGGGGATTGGAAAAGTAATTGGGCCTCCGGTAACCTAACTCACACAACGAAACACAACGCAAGCGTTGTTTCACGTCGGCTTTCTGCTCGACCGTATCACTCCGGTCGAGCCGGCCCATTCGTGCCGAAACATGGCTCTTCCACACTTAAATGAAGTCCCTTAGTCAGCTCTTACTACACCCACGACAAGAGTAAGGATAGTGACACAAGTATTCCACTCTCTCATCACCGCGTCTGCCCACGATAGAACTTACTCTTTGATACAGAGTATAAAACAAAATAAAACGCGGCAAATGTATTTTCTAGTTTGCAACCCTCATTTATCATAGCCCACGTGTTACACAGGGTTGCCAACGCCACTTGAGGATTGCGAAAACAAAAAACGTTTGGAAACAAAACTTTTTTTATTAGTTTTTCTGTGCATAAGTATAAGTGTTATGCATTCATTTTGTGTTTAGTTTCGCAAAACTTGTTTGACAGACATTAAACATGTTTTTTTGAGTTATTGGTGCTAATATTTTATCTTTGTCTACGTGACTTTTTTTTGTTAAGCAAGAATTGATATTGTCTTGTAGTAGCTTGCAAAATTACTTGTGTAGGAGTGATATTCCACAAGAGATGTGCTATGCTATGTGGCTGTGGATGCGTTTGGTTTCCACCAATCATATTCATTGGTATATGTACCAGCTTAGCACTGGTGGAAGCGGGCAGCTAAGCTATGTTTTTTTATGGAAAGATTCGTGCTATGGATGGCTATCGATACATCGCATATTCGAGCTGCACATCGTATCGTTACAGATCGTAATAATTGACTAATTAGTGCCAACGCACTTGTTACGTCTCTGGCGATTGCTTACCATCAGGAGATCCGACTGCTTTTACCATATAAAAAAATCCAAACCTACTCCTGTGCACCAGGATCCACAGTAGATACAACCATGCAAGTCCAACGTCCCAGGGACAATCATCTTGTATCGAGCAACGAAATAAATCAGAAGATATTATAACTAATTTCATCTCAGAAAGTAGTCCACTATGAATCTAGGAATTTACATCAATACCAAACCCTTTTTACCGACTTCACAAAAAGGAGGAGGTACTATGTTCGGCTGTTTGTATGTTTTTTTTTTTTTTTTTGTATGTTTGTTCATCGAATACTCCGTCAATTGTCGACGAATTTTCAAAATTCTTTTTTTGTTCGAAAGTAGATAGTTCTGAGGTGGTCCCATTGTCACCAAGTTAGGATCTGATGATGGAATCTTAGAGAAATCGAGGGAACTCCTCAAATATTATAGGGAACTATATAGTGATTTTGGTATATTCATCTAGAATTGAAGCATTTACAGTCAAAAAGTAAACTTTGAAGAGGTGGAACTGATGAAGAAGACCAGAAATGGCCAATGGAACTTCATACTCACATAGAAATCACAATAAAGTTAATTAATACTCCGTCAATTGTCGACGGATTTTCACAATTCTTTTTTTGTTCGAAAGTAGATAGTTCTGAGGTGGTCCCATTGTTACCAAGTTAGGATCTGATGATGGGATCTTAGAGAAATCGAGGGAACTCCTCAAATATTATAGGGAACTATACAGGGTGTATTTTTAAAAACGAGACGCATTCAAGGAGGTGACTCGGCTATCGATTCTGAGTCCAAATCAATAAAAAAAATGGGAATTTTTTTTTTTTAATTTTTTTGTAAAATTCGCAAATCCGTAAGTGAGAACTACGCCTATCACATTTCGAACGTTATGTAACTAGCTTAAAACGCGGCATTACACGCACACAAACTCAAACACGTATTTGACATTATTACCAATTCCCTAAAATTCCAATAAGAAACGCGAACGCTCCACAAGCTCCGCCCCCTAGCACCCTCACCCTGTGGCGCGCACGCACACGCATTCAGTTTATGTTTTGGCACTGCCGGTGGCAGTCGCTTGCGAAATTTCTTATGCATGACCTTGAACTCCCGTCTTATTAATTATCAAAGTTTAGTGTTTATGATGATAACAGACACTTAGTCTAGGTAGTTTACTTTCCCGCCACCGGTAGAAAAATTCTCCGTCGAGTTATTCAAATGTTCGTCTTAACCAGAAAATACCTACACAGGCATGACAATTACGTATGCTGACTATTACCCAGTGACTGTAAGAAGTTTAGTGCTTGAAACACATTCAAAATAAGTGTCTTAGTGTTACAATAGTCAATCAGTGACGTAGTGCATACCTATGTTACTGTGCATAGGTAGATTACGAAGACGAACAAAATCTCCGGACTCCGAGTGACACAGGTAGATATTTATGTAATTTATTTACTTGTACATTCCGTCCCTAAGGATACCCACTGGCCCATTACTAAGTTTGAAATTGTTTATTAGTTACACCAATAGGAAACGCATTTAGTATGTACTTATTACTAATCAGCTGATCAGCTGGTAACTATCGTAGGTATGTATGCGGAATATCAATGCATAAATAGGAAAGACAAATCCGCCCCTAAGGCTACCCACTGACCGACAATTTTATAATCCACCGATTTAAAACACGAATAAACATTTGGACACTTACCTACTCGTACAATGCGTATTTTGATATTAACTTTCAAATTACATTAGTAGTTTTGGCTCTCTAAATATCATTTTTTACATAACTACTGAATTCACATAACTACGTCTCACCCAGACCCGATACAACAAATTGTGGATTAGGTACTTATACAGAGTTGTTCCATGCTGGAATCGAACCCGCGACTCGTTATGGTATCGGTTGTTGCCCGCCACTGCGATATTCTGATTAAATAGCTAGACCGCGAGCAGAAACTAGTTTATTTTAGATCGGATTAAGAACGCATCAATAGGATTGATGAATTTAAAGAAATTGTTCCAACACACAAAAATGAAACAAACAGCTGAGCGATATTCAGCAGGATTGCAATAAGACGTAATAAGTAAATCATTACTTAACTAGTACCTACGATGAATCAGCTGATAACTACCGCAGGAACATACATGAAATGATAATAAGTAGGTAAGTAGTATACTAATTGTTAGAAATTAGTTAGGCAATAACAAACTAACAATAAAGTAGGTGATAGGTACGTAGTACGTACGTAGGTTATGCGGATGAAACCATTTTTAGATTTAAAACTTTGAACTGAATGTATCTAGGTAGACAGAATACGTTAGTAAACTACTTATCTAACATCACGCCCGCAAACAGCTGAGCGCTTGGACTACCTACTTACCTATGTGTGTTTATTATCCCGATCTTACGATTCTAAGTTTGAAATTGGTTGTTTTACGTATTCAGCAGGATGCCAATAAAATTTAATTAATACATCATAATTCATTAGCTATTATGAATCAACTGATAAATACTGTACCTATGGCGCAGAATAATAAGTAAACTTATAGTCAGTTACTAATTAATGGTTAATAGTAACGACTTAATTCAAATAGGAAACAAAATTTTACATCATTCGATTTAAAACACGAATAAAACTTTGGGTTGAACTTACCTACGTACAATGTGTTTGTTGATATTAGTTAGTAGGTAGTGGTACCTAAGATTATGCTCGCAAACAGCTGAGCGTTTGGATTAGATCCCTACCTACCTTTTCATAGCGATGTGTTTTCATAATTCAGACCTTAAATAACTAAGTTTTAAATTATTAGTATCCAACAGGATTGCAATAAAACGTAATAAGTAAATCATTAGGTACGTAGTGTTATGAATCAGCTGATACCTACGTTTTCTTTGAAGATACGAGTACTACTTTTTTATTGATTGTTTCTGCACTCTAAGATTATTGAAAATGTGTTAACAATCAAATCATTAATAAATGTTGGTGATTATTTTTCTTTTCGCTTTCTAACTGCCTACTCGCGCGGCGTCTCGCGTAGCCCCGCCCACTGACCTTCGACGCTGTCTTGTTACGCTGTGTGCGTGACATGTTGGCCGATTCTGAAATATTCAGAATCGCCGGTGACGAATTATTCTGAAAGACGGCCAATCTTAAATAATTTATTATAGCTGTGTTTTTAACTATTGGCCAGAAACCTTATTTTAAATTGAACATTTTTTACTTCCGTAACATGCTCCCGAGTTCTGTCATGGTTTCAAATCTGCACCCTGTATAGTGATTTTGGTATATTCATCTAGAATTGAAGCATTTACAGTCAAAAAGTAACCTTTGAAGAGGTGGAACTGATGAAGAAGACCAGAAATGGCCAATGGAACTTCATACTCACATAGAAATCACAATAAAGTTAATTAAGTGACTGTGACAATACAAATAAATAAAGTAGTTATTGAGATAGAGAATTTTAACCGACTTTTTTAGTTGCGATACTGAGTATCGCAACTAAAAAGTGTGAAATAAAATACTTTTTACAAAAAAATAAACCGACTTCACTAAAAAAGTTAAAAATAACTTTAATTTCGGAAGTCGGTGTAGCAAACAAATAATACCGAGAAACACCGACTTCCGAAATTAAAGTTATTTTTAACTTTTTTAGTGAAGTCGGTTTATTTATTAAATAATCCCTAATTACTTTAATACTTGTTTCAGTTTGTTTAAGATAAGTTTTAGTGAAGGATTTGAAACTTGAGTTATCCCTTGAGGGGATTAAACTAGGGTCGAACCTAGGGTTCAATAAATCTATAGACTTAAATCTAAGTCTGGATTTGTGGCTAGGTTAGTGTATCAACTTAAATACTAGCATCTGTCTGCGGTTTCCTCCAAGTTCCGGTGGGTTAAAAAGTAGCCTATGTGTTTTTCCAGACCATAATCTATCCCTGTTCCAAATTTCATCCCGATCCCTTCAGCCGTTTTGACGTGATTGAGTAACAAACATACACACAAACTCACAAACTTTCGCATTTATAATATTAGTAAAATAACCTCTCGTTTGTAAAGTTCAAACATTTTTGATACTTATAATAGTACATTTTATGTATTTAGTTATATTTTAGTTTTTGATCATTTTTTAATTTATCATACCCGACCATGTGATTGTTGCACAATACAGCTCAAGAATATGGCCCCTGGCGAGGCTTGAAATTAGTCGAGTTACATCTAAGTATACCAAATAAAGTAACACAATTACCAATATTATTTCAAACAGAAAATCAACCACAATTTCCTTCAAAAACAATACCAACTAAAAATATATAATATACAATACATATTTTAAACTCCCTGCCACCCCTAGCCTCTCAAATGGACAGACTGTCTCGAGCCCCAAGTCCTAATTACTTGCGAGTTGCGAACTCCTTACTAGTTTATATTCAAGGTAACGCTTTACAGAGCAAGTCGGGCGGAAAACATAGCTTGGTAATGATCGCTCCATAATAGACGACTTTGAGGTTAGGAATAAATTTTAATGGGTTTAAAAACGTTGCCTCATACTAGGATTTTCTCCTGTGTCGTGGGTGCGTTTACAAACATACAAGTTCACATACACATGACACCCAGACCCGAAACAATTTGTGGATCACACAAAGAGTAGCAGCGCGACAATCGCCGCGTCGTGTGTCGCTGAATGCTACTCATGAATATGAGCCTCTAGCATGGCTTGAAACTAGTCGAGTTTCTCGTCAAACAGTTATGTGAGTAAGCCGATAACATAAAAATTAATACACAAAGAGTTGCTCCGTGCGGGAATCGAAATCGCTACACGTTGCACGGCAGCCAGTTGCCTAACCACCGCACCAACCGTGCAGTCAAAAAGAAATGCTTTTGAATAGGGCTCTTTTGCGGGATTACTTTTTTGTCTCTATTGATGTTTTAAGTCTTTTTATTTTAAAGGTCGTTTTGTTAGTGGTGCGAGCAATTGGTTTCCGGTTGAAAGATGGGTATTTTGGGAATTTTTCTTTTATGGTGGTATTAGCTAATTTAGAAGAAAATTTTAAGCATCGGCATCGTTTCCTTGTTTTGTTTTAAGTTACTGAATTGTATTTTGGTCATCAAAAATATCAAATGGTAGTTATTAAGGCATGATTGATTACTTTTTATGGCGTAGCGCGACAAGCGGACAGACGGATCACCTGATGGTAAGCTATCGCTATCGCGGCAGCGAGCAACACTAGAGGAGTTACAAGTGCGTTGCCGGCCTTTTTAACAGACTTTAAAGAAAGGACATCTCCTGTTTGACCTGTATTGTAAACTATGAATGTGTGTATGTTTGTACGATTATCTCGCGACTGGCTAAACTGAGTTTAATGCAGTTTTCAGCATAGTATTTTTCAGACTTAAGAGAAGGTTTTAACGACTCTACTTAAAAACAAATGGAAGTGGTAAAGATTGTAGGTGAAGGCGGTTCTCTTTTTTAATGAAAAATGATTTTAAAACAAAATCTAGGACTCGTAGACATTTGTTTTAACTTTGATTTCTTCCCTTCTCTTTCTCTTTTTATATTCAAGCGTTGTAAGGCACATAATGTAGTCAAGTAAGATAGGCTGAAAGTTTAGTTTAGTTAAACCCTTTCCAAACTTAATTTAAAGAATAAACCTCCAATATTTGTTGGACTTAGACGGACTTGTTACGTAATTGTTTCAAAGTGATTTAATTTTCTTTTCTGAATTCGTTACATTGTATTACGTAGTCTTAGATTAATCTTACTAAACTTGCTTTATTTTAAGATTTAAAAAAGAAAGCCTTGCCCAATCTTGAGTTTTCTTCTGTGTTGTAGGTGCTTTTACAAACATACAACTTCACACCCAGATCTGAAACAACAATTTGTGGATCACACAAAGAGTTGCTCTGTGCAGAAATCGAACTTGTTACACTTTACGCGGCAGCCGGTTGCCCAGCTACCGTCTCAACTGCAATTAGAATTTGATAAGTCTAGAGATAGGGAGAGATAGAAGTTTTACTTCCCCGTTTGTCAGTGGTGTCTAAATTATCTTAGAAAGTACGTGTAACTTGGTAAAAGTCACATCCCAAATGTCAGGCTCAATGCAACGTCAGGTCACGCCTTTTATCCCCGAAGTGGTAGGCAGAGGTGCACATTACGGCACGTAATGCGGCTATACAATGTAATGTATACCCACTTTACCATTTGTGTTATAAGTCCCATGTGATAGGGGTTGAGCCTACTGCCATTTATATCAGACACAATTCCAAACTCTGTGCTACTAATGAGAAAATTTCCGACAAATCGAAAAATGCCCAGTAATACTTTGTTTGATACGGGAATCGATTTCGAAACCCCTTGCCCGGCAGTCGCAATCGCAACCACTCTACCAATGAGGCAGTTTCAGTTTCGTGTTAGAAAAGACTCCAGATCCTACTACAAAGATGGGACTTAATCTAATTATTTTGTTTCTTTTTCACCTAAACCTTCAATGCGTTGTTAATCTGTGCGGTCTTTGCCTTTTGAGGTTAGGTTACGTTTAGTGTGTGCATAAAACAGTGAGTTGACCCGCACTAAGTGATTTTGGTCGAATAATTAATTCGCCCGGTCACTTATTTAGATGTGAGCCTGTCTTATATTATTGGCTTATGTATTATGTAAGGGACTTAGTGGAAGGAGAGTTTTGAAGGTAAATCGCCTTTTTTGTGGTAGGATTGTTTTAGCTGCTCTGCCTAACCTGACTGCCTTGTTGGTCGTGGTCGTAAGTGCGACTGCCGCACAAGAAGTTTCGGGTTCAATTCACGGGTCGGGCAAAGAATTACATGTGATTTTTCGGTTTTTTGAAAATTTCTCAGTAGTCTGAAATTGTGCCCTGTATCCATATACCTACGGTACCTATATAAAGCCATCAATAGGCTCACCACCTATTACATGGGAATTATAACACAAATGGTGAAAAGTGGGTGAATACTGTTAAGTGGAATTACGTGTCGTAATGAGCACCCCTGCCTAACCCTTCCGGGATAAGGTTATTTAAATACTTTCTAAGATTATTTAGACACCACTGACTGACATGGACTTATAATTTCTAATTATAAGTTTGAAATCGCCAATCCGCATTGAGTAAGCGTGGTGATTAATGGTCAAAACTTTTTCCGTGTGAGAAGAGGCCGTTGGTCAGCAGTGAATAATTTATAGGCTGTTGATGTGATGTAATAGCATCCGTACCACTGCAATATTAAACACATCATCAATGCAATTCTAACTAATAACGATTAATATTTCACCGTAACGATGTATTTGCCAAATTCCCTATAAATGGCAGCTAGCATATCACATATCACAGTGCGCTCAAAGATTCACTAATAATATGATAATTGTCTATTAATAGCTACATAGCACATAATGCATAGTTTAGCATTCTCTGTGTGGCCAATATGCTTTGAAATTAACATGAATTACTAACATATCAATGATAGATGAATCACATATATTATTCAAACCTGAAATTGATGTTGTCACTGTCGTTATTCTTTTCGTGGGTGTGTTATACCGGACTAAGGTAACTGTGTTCTCTGATAGTCCTGAAGTTGCAGTTTTGATCTCCAACCTGTTAGCTAAGAGTGGAGATTCCTTATCATCATCATCATCAGCCGGAAAACGTTCACTGTTGAACTAAGGCCTCCCCTTAATACTTAACGGAGTCCTCCCCCTTAGTACTCTTTATGTGATCCAAAAATTGTTGTTTCGGGTCTGAGTGTCATATGTATGTGAACTTGTATGTTTGTAAACGCACCCACGACACAGGAGAAAATTCTAGAGAGGAGCAACGTATTTAAAATTGTAATTTTGAAATCTTCAATCCGCATTGAGCAAGCGTGGATTTTTTTTATTACGGAATGAGCCGGTGAACGAGCAGACGGGTCACCTGATGGTAAGCAATCGCCGCCGAAACACCAGAGGCGTTACAAGTGCGTTGCCGGCCTTTTGGGGGTTTGAGAAATTTATGGGTTGTTGGGGAATCGGGGATTAGTCAGTCGATCGGTGGTGATTAATACTCAAACCTTCCCCGTGTAAGAAGAGGCTTTTGGTCAGCAGTGGCCACTTATAGATAGTTTTGATAAGACCAAAATGAAAATAAAACGTAACATAACCTCGAAAGGCAAAGAGCGGTGCGCTTAAAGATTAACATCGGTGGTGTTACGTGAAAAAACACAAAGTAATTTATAATTACATAAACATTGTAGTTACACATGAGACAATAGTGCGGAACGTCTAGCCGCCATAGACAGTCACTTTCCATGCCGCCATACTTTTTATTTTTACCCACAAACGTGGGAAAATTTTATTGTTCTGACAACACTGTTGTTGGCGGGAATGGAAATTGTTATGTTGGTACTTAGAGCAGTTTGACGTTTTTACTTATGTCATCTGTCATGTGTGTGTGTTTTTTTTTTATGAAACGAGCAGACGTATCACCTGATGGTAAGCAATCGCCGCCGCCCATGGACACTTGAAACACCAGAGGCGTTACAAGTGCGTTGCTGGCTTTTTGGGAGTTAGGAATTTAAGGGTTGTTGTTCGGGAATCGGGGATGGGGAAGATTGGGAAGGGGGGAATTGGGCCTCCGGTAACCTCACTCACACAACGAAATCCAACGCAAGCGTTGTTTCACGTCGGTTTTCTGTGAGGCCGTGGTATCACTCCGGTCGAGCCGGCCCATTCGTGCCGAAGCATGGCTCTCCCACACTTGAAAAAAATGTGTGTGTATTTTGTTATTACGTTTTGTTGATAAAATTAAAGTATCTTATTGATAAAGTGCTTGTAAAGATAAGAGAATGATTCATTTTAATGTAATGTCTTGAATTCATGTACGACAAGTTCACATGTACTTAACAGCAGCACAGCTGTTGTTGATATTCTAAGTTTTGAGGCACTAATGTCCAGGACACGTCTTTTGACAAATGCATGCAACGTACAAATTACGATAGGCGGCCTACAATTGTCACTTCGTGGACAGTATTTTTTTATGGATTTGTCGGTAAACTAGCAGACGGATCACCTGATGGTAAGCAATCGCCGCCGCCCATGGACACTCGAAACACCAGAGGCGTTACAAGTATCTTGCCGATTCCTAGGAATTTAACTGTTGTTGGGAAGATTGGGCCTCCAGTAAACTCACTCACACAACGAAATACAACGCAAGCGTTGTTTCACGCCGGTTTTCTGTGAGGCCGTGGTATCACTCTTACTTTAAGTTTTAACAACGACTTGGGTCTGACTATTATATTTTCAATAACTACCTATTAAATTAGCTTTTCGCATGAACTTTCCGAAACTAAGCCAGTATAGCTTATTCACACGCAAGCAGGGGTCTCGGGGATAGTCTCCCAATCCCCACCAGTAGCTGGTGTCCGTGGAACGCCATGTTAATGGAGTTTCCATTACGGGGATTACAGAGGTACAGTGTAGGAACTACTAACTTATTTATACACCCGACATTACAGTGCGTGGCGGTAAATATTGCACATCGACTTTTGGTAAGGGACTATTTTGTCTTTTGCCAAAAGTCTTGTTTGTTGTTTGCAATTCTGCCACGTTGGTCGAATCGGTTGCAAGTTCGGCTGCTCGACAAGAGGTCGAGAGGCCGAGACCTCTCAATAAAGGATTACTGGAATAAGGATACCCATAAGATAATAAGGATTAGTTACGGCCTAGGCTTTTCGAAAAATTTCCAGTAGTAGCACGGCGTCTGGTATTGTGCCCAGTATATGTCAATAGGCTCAGCCCGACTATTATATTATTACAAGTTTCAAACCTTTTATCTCAAGACTTTCACACCTTCAAGAAACGAGCGTACTCCTTTTTAAATGAAAGCAACTCAAATTTGAGTCATCTAGTTTTGCGGTTGTCCATAGCTGGCGCTTCGCTTACCATCAGGTGAACCGTCTGTCCGTTTACACCTTCTATTCCATAAAATGAAAAAAAAACTTGGCCGATTGTCTTTCCAAAGATGTGCAATATTTATCGCCAGGCACTGTACGAGGTAGGAGGAAATTTTCTTAAGAATTTTTCCTGTCTGTGTCTTTGTAACTGAAATTTCGGTGAGATTAAGGTAGATTTGATGTTGATATATTTCTCTTTGAGTGAGTTGTTTTATTGTTATTTGGAATATCACGCCTTATGTCCCTGATGGGATCCAAGGACCATATTTTTTCCAGATCGAAATGGGGCATTTATTCATACTACTACATCTTTCTCGCTCGAGGCGGGAGACGTCATTAGATGATTTTCCCACCTCAAAAATACAGAGGTCACATTATGCCTTTTATTCGACAAGAATTAAGAATGCTAAATTTTCGAAATTTATGTACCTACGTTGTGTTAGAGTATACTTTTGATAGGTAAAATTTCAAATTTTCAGTAGGTAATAGAATTTGTTATCATGCTATGGACACATGTCCGTCCTCAACTCTTCATAAAATGCCTTGTTCACACTAGGCTAGTGTTGCCAACTAGTGCAGTCAAAACTCTCTTTCGCTTATCCCCCAAAATCAAACCGACAGAGAGCTACTAATACTCGCTATAATCTTCAACAAGGCATAATTCTAAAAAGTAACGAATAAGTCTATAGATTCCAAGAAACATAATTATAATCAAGCTAAACATAACATTAACAATTTACAACAGAAAATGAATAATACGTAATACATTACTAAGCTACATCGTATTTAAAAAGGTCGTTCCGTTGAAGAAAGCGCGCCAAACGCCATTACCTCCGTAATACATCATCCATAGACAATAACCGCCCACACGTTGCTTCACATTCATATTTCGAAAAAGGAACTCAATGCTACCAACCTACTCGAAACGATGAGTCAAAAAAAACAAAAAATGTAAGTTAAGTACATTGCGTATTTTATGCGTCTTATTTTAAGTCGTTTAGTGTTAAGTTATGGTATAAGCCGGTAAACGAGTAGACGGATCACCTGATGGTAAGCAATCGCCGCCGCCCATGGACACTTGAAACACCAGGGGCGTTACAAGTGCGTTGCCGGCCTTTTGGGGGTTAGGAATTTCAGGGTTTTTGGGAATCGAGGATTGAAAAGATTGGGAAGGAAGTAATTGGGCCTACGGTAACCTCACTCACACAACGAAACACAATGCAAGCGTTGTTTCACGTCGGTTTTCTGCTCGGCCGTGGTATCACTCCGGTCGAGCCGGCCCATTCGTGCCGAAGCATGGCTCTCCCACACTTATTTAAAAAAAACACTCAATAATACTTAACCTAACCCTAACAAACCTACTACAAAATTTAACTTAAACAAAAAAGTAATAGGTACATTTTTACAAACAAACAAAAAAAAAGAGAAACAATATTTTAACCTGTTGCTGTGTAGTAGGCTTTTTAATGTACTAACTTTTTTAGGGTCCCGCGCGATCCCCGGGGTAAAGAAATTAGGAGTTGCTACCATGATTTATTCACAAACTTTTATTTCTCGTTTTACCAAAGAAATGGTTTACAATGTTGTAAAAACGTCAACGGGTAATGATAATATACATAATTATGTTTCGTCTGGTTACACTTCACTACATAGTATAAAACAAAGTCGCTTTCTCTGTCCCTATGTGCCTTTGTACGCTTAAATCTTTAAAACTAGGCAACGGATTTTGATGCGGTTTGTTTTTAATAGATAGAGTGATTCAAAAGGACAGTAGGGAAGCCATCCATAGCAAGCATCTTTCCATATAAAAAACATAGCTTAGCTTAGCTGAGTTCGTTTCCACCAGTGCTAAGCTATGTGTAAGCAATGAATATGATTGGTGGAAACCAAACGCATCCACAGCAACGTAGCATAGCACATCTCTGGTGGAAAAACATCCTTTCTCTTTCAAGATAAAGACGTTTTAAAGTACAATTGAGTGATTTCCGACCGATAAAGATATCATCTATTTATTTAAAACTAGCTACTTCCGCGCGGTTTCACCCGCTCTGCTCGGTTCCTATTGATCGTAGTGTGATGATCTATAGCCTATAACCTTCCTCTGTAAATGCGCTATCCACACAAAGAATTATTGAAATCGGACCAGTAGTTCCTGAAATTAGCGCGTTTAAACAAACAAACTCTTTAGCTTTATAATATTAGTATAGATTTCGCCCCAAACTATCGAAAACGCGGTCAAATACTAACATTAATTAGTATAACAGATCTTAAATTAACATAATTATCTTGCTAGTTATCTACTTAATCAGAATCTGAGGTGACAAACCCTCCAATCGCTTTGGAAACACTAATCGAATCGTGTATCGGTTTGGTTGACCATAATCCGAGCATCGATTAATGTACAACTCGATTCGAAGACGCACCAAATCGATTAACGTTTAATCAAAACGCGCGGATGCGTAAACTCGCGACGCTTCACGGTTTACTATAGTGATGTGATGTTTGACAACTGACAGAATAACAAATGGTAATAATGCTTATACATATTTATTATAACTTTCATGAGACATACTAAATTAATTATTATGTTATCAACTTATGTCTGAATACTCAAACGCTACTGAAAATTTGATGAACTACTTAATTTTCAATTTTTTCTGACTAGTTTTCTACAAATAAGTCTGCTATTTGACGTAAAAATCTGATGACGGCATAATAGAGTATTTCATACAAAGTTCATAGAAAATATAGTTTTCGACGTTTCGAAAAAAGTATTGAATTTGACTAGTAGGAAACATGCCTATTTGACACCAAACTAAAATTAATTACACAAAACACAACAAGACACTGGATTATTTCACGTAAAAATTCAAATATGGCAACCTACAGACCCAATTAAAAACTTGTATTCCCGCGCTTGCCGCCATTTTTTCCATTCCTTTTTCAAACGTAGCTTTTTTTACGGGCGCCCGGTAGCGCAAGATAAGAGTACGGTAGAGGCTCAGGGGAAGAAAAATATTCTTTATTTTCTTAACTAATGTGTTTCTCGCCGTGTTTTTTGTTATTACCAGTGTAATGTCTGCTTTATGTCATTTAGTAGCTCTCTGATTTGTTGGGCGCTTCAGAATTAGTTTATGAGGTTAATATTTAAGACTGTTTCGTTGGTCGAGTGGTTGCAAGTGCGACTGCCTCAAAGTCGGGCAAAGTATTATTGAGCTTTTTACGATTTTATCGTTAGAACTTAAAACGGGATGTTTATTAGTTTTTTTTTTTATGGCAAATATCCCGTTTCAAGTTCTAATGATAGTACTAGAGACCATGTCAGTTTAAAAACTTATTTTTTCGGTTTTTCGAAAATTTCTCTGTAGTAGCACGGAATCTAGAATTGTGCCCAGTATATGGCAATAGGCTCACCTATTACATAGGACTTATAACACAAATGGTGAAAAGTGGGTGTACATTGTATAGCGGCATTACGTGCCGTAATGTGGACTTATTCGTCAACTCGGCCGCAATAAACTCGACCGCGCGGTCGAGTTGGGAAGATTTAAATCTACCTATTATTTCATTGTGCATCTCGACCGCAGGAACATTCACTATGCGGTCGAGTCGACCCGGGTAATCTCGACCGAGTACAAAATGTACATTTGAGTAGAAAATGTTTATGGCATATCATGGAAAGATTTATTTTGTTAGGCCGATTAAAATGCGTGCTGTGCTAACACAAACATCGTAGATGTTTCATTAGAATCACCCTTTTGTTTTGTAAAATGTAGCATTTTAATCATGACCTTACATATATCCTGATTAGTTAAAATAGTTTTGTCTCTCTCTCGCAACTTGGAATTTTTATCGGTGGAAAGAAAATTAAATGAATCTTTTTATCTGGCCTTAATTCTAATTTTAAGTTATTTTATATCATATAATATACCCAAAAGAACAAAAATTTTATTAGAAACGAAACACTTTTGTATATCAATGTACAATAATGCCTCATATTTTCAATGTCGGTCGAGTTGACGAATAAAAGATACGAATAAATAGCTTCATCAACTCGACCACGTGATTCGGCCGAGATGCATAATAAAAAAATAATTACGTTTGAATTTCCCGACTCGACCGCGCGGACGAGTTTATTGCGGCCGAGTTGACGAATAAGTCGTAATGTGCACCTCTGCCTACCACTTCGGGGATAAAAAGGCGTGACATTGTATATTTAAGAAGTAGGTAGGAATAAAGTAAATGACGTTTTCTAAATAACTTAACTTAATTAAAAATGATAAGAAAGTTGTTTTCATTCTAGTAACGTTAAAACGATCTATTTGCATAAAATTAATGAACGATTAATTAAAAAGAATTGGCACAAAAGACTAGTTAGTTATCCAAAGACAAAAGTTTTATCGAAAAAAAAAAGAAACAAAATGCTAATCTGTCAAATTACGGTTTGGCGCGAATTGCGCGCCAAAACTGGTTCCAATTGTATTTGGCAGATAAAATGGAAAAGTTTTATTGTCGGAAAAGGAAATTACCTGTTTATTATCAGTTAATGTGTTACAAATACTTTCGGAAGCGTCGAAAACAATAAATATGTAGAAAAGCAAATAACAGTAAAAAAAACCTATTTTTAAAAAGAGTAGGGGAGGTAGGGGAGGTATGGGCAGTCGGGAGACATGGGCACCCCCCTTTTATTCTGATCCTGTCATAGGTTTTTCTTTTTTCTTAATTTGGTAGTTTACTTTACCGTCTGGCAAAACTATTCATCCATAGACTATCTGTTATTACCGTCAATTGTCAAACACAAACACATTTGAACATTATGCGCTCGTAAAAGTAAGTATTTTGTTGTGGATTCGGATCGTAATACAGAGAAAATTAACGAAAGGTATGTGTATTTTTTATTATATATCTATTGTATATTTACTAACTAATAAATTAAACTAAAATTCACGTTTCAATACCTAAACAAAAAAAAATGCCGGTATATTGTGTTGAAAATGTGTACAGAGGGAGCATTGGGCATTCGGATGTGAGGGAGGTTTGGGCATGTCCAATGCTCTCTTCTTTATATTGCGTACAGGAGGTTTTTTGAAAATTATAATTACCTGCTTTAATTAAACTATTTGAAATATTTTTAATTACAGGAAGATTAAAAAAGAAAAGTTTACGACGAGAAATTCCCAAAGATTTGATATTACGAGCCATAGAAGAGGTATCAAAAGGATCAAAAATAAAAACAACAGCTGATAAATATAAATATAAGCCTTTATGGGTTATAACTAATTTAATATAAGTCGTGATATATTTAAGATGTTTTTTTTTGTTGTTATTACGTTTATTTTTGGAGTCTATTATAGATGTTAAGTGTTTTACAGGCCATGCCCAAGCCTCTCACCGGGTGTGCCCATATCTCCCCACCATAGGGAGCCTTGGGCACTTTTGACTTAATTTTTTAATTACCTCCTAATTGGGAAACTGATTATTATTATAAGAAAGTTCTTTATAAGATATCTAGCCAAAAGTATGGAGCAATAGGAAGTGGCAATAAATATAGATTATCTACAAAATCTGGCTTTTTATGCATTAAATTGTGAAAAAGTGCCCATCCCTCCCCTACCTCCCTTAACGATAGAGTTTTTTTCTCGTTCTTCTCCATTCGAAGCTACACTTTGGAACGAGCACTAGCTTCACTGACGGACAGACTGACGAACAATTCAAATTGACGTATCAAAAGGCCTAAATAAGGAGTAATGGAAATAAATGCTTTGACTTTGTTTAAAGTAATCGAAACGGGAGCGCGTTCTGTTCTCTGATCGGCCTGCTCGAATAAACCAACAAATTAGGGGCCTTAGTATGAGTTTGCGTTTGTTTAACTTTACGTCCAACGAGAGCGCATTCAGCATTCTGATTGGCCGGCTCGATGAACCAACCAATAAGAACGCGGTAAATGCTCTCGTTTCGATTACTTTAAACGAAAAGCAAACTCATACTAAGGGTACAGATCTGTATTTATTTCAAATTGTGGCTACACGAGGTGTGTTCAAATACTAAGGGAACGATGGCAGGTGCTTACAACCTTTTTTTTGTTGCTTTTTTTGTCAGTTTCGAAATCGAAAGATCGGCTAGTTATTATTATTATTTTATTTGGTTACAAAGTGAGTTTTGGAGAGTATTGTAACATAACTTTACACCTGTGGATCTAAGGGTGTTGTTTATAGAAGTTACCTGTTGTTAAGGTATTCAAAGTTAAATATTACCTTTATTAGGTTAAAGTATGTTATAAAAACAGTTCTTGCGTTTTCATTAGTTTTGTAACAACAACAGCGTCACGCCTTTTTATCCCCGAAGGGGTGGGCAGAGGTGCTCATATGATGGCACGTAATGCCGCTACACAATGTTCACTCGCTTTTCACCATTTGTGATATTATAAGTCCCATGTAATAGTGGTTGAGCCTATTGCCGTATACCTACCGGCAACATTTCCAGACTCCCTGCTACTACCGAGAATTTTTACGAAAATCCAGAAAAGACCCAGTAATACTTTGCCTAAACCGGGAATCGAACCCGACACCCATAGTCGCGACCACAGGCATCAAAAAAGCCTCCATATTTTTTCAAATCACATTCTTTAGTCAACCAGGAATACAGGTAAAATATGACAGTACCTATATTATTCACAGATAAAGTCAAAGCAACATGAAAAGGGTAAACTGTAGTGAGAGAAGGAAACATTTAATATTTTTCTTACTTTTCCTACCAAGTAAATACAGAGAGCGGCAGAGACAGACAGACTCGACAGAAACCTATTTAATTGTGACATAAAGTAGTTTAAGCGATAAAAGAATCAGCGAAGTTTTTTTATGGTATAAGCTGGTAAACGAGCAGACGGATCACCTGATGGTAAGCATAAGCAATCATGAATACATGAAACACTAGAGGCGTTACAAGTGCGTTGCTAGCCTTTTGGGTGTTAGGAATTTAAGGGTTGTTGGGGAATCCGTTTCTACTCCTGCTTTTCGAGTCAGAGCCCCGGTAAACCCGCTAGGTAGTCCGCAGCTCCGATGAGATATCCCTTAAGTTAATACCGAAGCTGGTTTCAAGACAGTTTGTTCCTATCATATCATCGATACAGAGACAATGAAGCATTGAAGACCATTGATAACCCGACTGACCATACTTCAAAGGTCATTAGAATAATTAATATTAACTAGCTACTCCCGCGCGGTTTCATCTGTTACTATATTGATCGTAACGTGATGTTTTATGGCATATAATGTTATATGTCTTCCTCGTTAAATGCGACTATCCAATACAACACAAAAAGATTTTATTTTTACAATACTGTATATGACTAACATTTATTTTAATGTTCGCCTGTACATTATTTAAAAACATTACACTCACATTTTTAATTTTCTTCCAGTAACAAATACTTTCGAAGATATTACATATACATATTATTAATTTGAAATATCGCGTGACGTCTCTTCTAGGTACGTTTTATACGTAGAAATGACGTATTTGCTCGCACTCCTAAACTTTGATTCGTTTTATCTAAGTACTTTTATCTTATACATGCTTACAACAAAAAATACGTGTCTAATATTATTTCTTTACCTGACTGACGGATTAAATAGATTGTTAATTTTCATACCGTCATCATCCCTATTAGAACCAGTAGTTCTGGAGATTACCGCGTTCAAACAAAACAAACTCTTCAGATATACAGAAATAACATCTGCCTACTCAGTTAAGGAAGTAGGCGTTGTTTTAAATTTAAATGAGAATGTGAGTACTATAGTATATTGTCCTTCGAGTTCACGGTAGACGGATACCAGCTTGTGAGTCATTGTGGACGAACTGGATTCGCCAACGCTGTGACCAGGCTTGGGACATTGTTCCTTTTTTGTCAAAGGCCTTTGCCCTGTACTAAAACTGTTATAACAACACCAGGATTAAAATAAACTGTAATGTTTTGTGGGACAATCTCCCAAAACAGTTATAACTTGCGTCAGGAACTACAGTAGATACATCAAGTGTCCACTGCTGACCAAAGGCCTCCTCTCACACGGAGAAGGTTTGAGCATTAATTAGCACGCTTGCTCACAGCCGGTTTAAACTTATAATCAGAAATTATACAATTACCGGGCACATTTCCAGACTCCGGAAACTGACTTACTGAGAAATTTTCGAAAAACCGAAAAAAGCCCAGCAGTACTCCGGCCGACCCAGGAATCGAATCCGAGACCCCATGTCCGGCAGTCGCACTTGTGACCACTCGACTAATGAGACAGGCAGTTTTAGATCTCGCAACGAAATATGTAAATCAAAACACATAATTAGAGGAAGAAACTGTACATCAAGTTTTAAAAGGCATTTACTCAAACCGTTGTGTACAAAAAAAAAGTATAATAACTCTTTGCCTGACCCTTGAATTCGAAATTCGAATCACGGTGTGGGTGAAAGCCACGGGCTTGTAACTCGCCGGCCATAATCTCTTAACATCTTGTCCCGACAACATCCCAAACTGGTTTCACTGAATTATTTTTAAATCTTCCTAGGACATCGGTGCTCTCGCTCTAGCGTCGCCCGTCTCTGTCTGGCACAGAGCTATTCATTGCTTAGAGATCGTTTAAGTAGTTTATTGGCTTAATAGTTACATTGGCCGGTGAGTGTGGTGAATGATCTTTCCATCTATTAATAGTGGTAGATTCTTCCGTTTATTTAGTAGTTTTGTTTCTAACTACGAAACTGTTGGATTGATTTCTATAAAGTTCCTATTTCCTATCTTATAGTTAGTAAGCGACGCCTCTGGTGTTGCAGTTGTAACTACTTAAGATTACAGTGACAACCGTAGTAGTATAAAACATATACATTTTAGGTAGACAATTAAAAGTTTAAGTCTTTCGTTACTGACTGACTGACTGACAATGCACAGCTAAAACTACTGGATGTAGGAAGCTGAATATTAACGCGTATTTTTTTTACATTTGATGAGTCGACGTTTGGCCGCTATCTCACCTGATGGTAAGTGATGATGCGGCCTACGATGGAGCACGTCTGCCCATAAGCAACCTATATTCCTTGGGAAGTGGAGGAATAGGAATCACATTTTTGTGTGATGGCTAGTCGAATATAAAACATAACCTCTTTAGTCTTTGGTAAACGATGTTTGCTGCCATTTTACATACCGGATATGTTATTTTGGCTGAGAGCTATAACTTTAACTATACGTCCAATCAGATATAATTAGATAAAATAGATGTACGTTTCCTGTTAGGTATAATTAGAATGCGTTTCCATCCATATAGTTTTAAAAAGCAAAAAAGTGAAATGGGGTAAAATCATGCAATGACTTCTCCCGCCTTGAGCGAGGCGAGAGGGAGGGTCAGACTCTTACTGACTAAACACCACCCCGTTCCTACTCCTGCTTTTTGAGCCGGAGCCCCGGTACCCGTTAGGTAGTCCGTTTATAGTAGGACAATTTATAACTAGGTTTAGTTCTTTTATTGAGATTAAGTGCTATAGTTAAATAAGACTTAAAATCCAAATAACACCGAAGAGAATCGTTAAATATACAACCAGGAAGTTTCAAAAGAATACCACATTCACTTGAGTTGCCACAGGAGAAAACACATCTAAGGCAACGCAAAGGTGTGACCACTTGAAAAAAAACCGCG
Source organism: Spodoptera frugiperda (assembly GCF_023101765.2). Lineage (NCBI taxonomy): Eukaryota > Metazoa > Arthropoda > Insecta > Lepidoptera > Noctuidae > Spodoptera > Spodoptera frugiperda. The sequence continues at coordinate 411,462 of NC_064232.1, read as the reverse complement.
ATGTTTCACGCAAGTCCGTTAAAATGAACTTAAATCTTCAAATGCGGTTAGTAATCACACGGTATAAAGCATTTCATCAAAGGCCTATAAGTGGCCACTGCTGACCAAAGGCCTCTTCTCACACGGAGGTTTAAGCATTAATCACCACACTTGTTCAATGCGGGTTGGCGATTCCAAACTTTTAGTTACAAACTTTACATTATTAAAAATTGCAAAATCCAAAATTTCATGAAAGAATCGATACTTTTTTCGTAATATTCTACATTTTAATTAAATAATAAAAGAGCAAAATGTGCATAAAATACACCTCTTTTTAATAAGCGAGAGGCGTCGTACAAAAATTCATATTACCCAGTACCCTATGTAGGTACCTATAATAACATATTTTGATTAAAACAAAAAACAAAAGAAGGTAAAAGTACAATTTTACCAAAAAATTTGAGAGCGAAACCATCCAAAAAAACCAGTATAAACTGACCTCCGAATGTTCAGAAAGACCATACAAAGCGAGGCCATTATATACTGGTTTAATATAGCTGGATGGTCGGCCAGTATTAAATTGACTGTCTGATGTACGAAATGGTCATACAAAGCTAGACCATGATAAACTGGTTAATATGGTTTGAAGAATGTCCAGTATAAAATGACCTCCGAATGTACGGAAAGATCATACAAAACGAGATCATGATAAACTGGTTACCTATAGTTTGAAAATGGCCAGTATAAACTGACCGTCGAATGTTAGGAAAAATCATACTAAGCTAGGCCATGATATACCTACTGGAAAATATAGCTTGATAAAACCAGTATTAAATGACCGTCAAATGTTAGGAAAGACCATACAAAGCTAGACCATGTTATACTGGCCCTTTAGCTATACGGTTACCAGTATAAACTGACCTCCGAATGTTAGGAAAGTTCATACAAAGCTAGACCATGATATACTGGACTTTTAGCTCTATGGTTACCAGTATAAATTGACCTCCGAATGTTAGGAAAGATCAAAAGCTAGACCAAGGTCTGGCTATTTTGTGAATACCAGTAAAACTGACTTCCGAATGTTACGAAAGATCATACACAGCGAGACCATAGTAAACTGGATTTTTATAGCTTGATAGACGACCAGTATAAGCTGACCGTCGAAAGTACGGAGACGTCATACAAAGCCAGACCATGATAAACTGGTTTTAGCTCTTTACAGTTTGATAGTAGGTACACAAGCTTGATAGGTAGCCAGTATAAACTGACCTCCGAATGTTTGGAAAGATCATACAAAGCGAGTCCATGATAAACTGGTTATTATTTAGTAGCCGTGTGAACCAGCCTACCAGGTAAACGCAAAATAAATAGATACAGGAACAATTTTCCCTGAAAATACTGAAGAAAGTGGTCTGTATAAAGATGTATCGGTAAATAGGTAGGAGGATACCTACATACTAAGGTAATTTTCTTTTTGTTTTTTCGTATAAATAACAAAATTACTAGCCATCAGATCTGTGGCCGCGGTTTTTTTGAGAGGGGAAAATCATCCAATGACCTCTCACGCCTTGGGCGAGGCGAGAGGGAGTGTCAGTCTCTTACTGACTAAAAACCACCCCGTTCCTACTCTTGCTTTTCGAGCCGGAGCCTCGGTATTACAGAATAGCCGAGCAGGTGTTGTAATAAAACAGTTTTTCACAATAATATTTTGTTTTATTTCTCACTTTGAAAAAATAACGACATTACAGCAGTAAAAATCAGAGCAGGGACAATGACGCAAAAATGGAGGGAAATTATTAAGTGTCAAAAGTGACATCTATGGTAGAACGCGGAAGTTTCAAATTACTTCAACAGCAGGTAAAAAATATTTGATTATATTATTCGAAAATCCGCAATTTTAATTAAGTCTTTTAATTATAAGCCTCCTCTACATAAGAGGGTTTGCGATCTCTAACAGTATAAAAGGTTCAGGTTTATCAGAGAGCGCTGATGGTCGGTCACTGTCTATAATGTGTAGTCCCTTAGTCAGCTCTCATGACATCCACGAGGAGAGTTGCATTAACCCCCACTGTTTTCGGAACAAAATCATTACTAAGGAACAGTTTAAGTAATCATTAAATGTCTCTGAGTGTGTCAGTAAGGTTATTTTTACAAAATATGAGCGTTAGGTATTATTAGTATTAATTAATAGATGTCTCATCTCCGAAACCGCATTCATCTAAGAATTGTTTGATCAATTCGGTCCGTATGACGAATCGTCAATAATGATCGTTGTGGTCAACATATATCTTAGAATTACCGCAAATCTAGCTACTAGCTATGTTAGATCATCGGCAATCGTCATACTAATATGTAGGTAGGTATAACTCAGAATTGCTCACTCATAGGTACTTTTATTTTAACGTTGATAAGTCTGCGTTTGGCCACCAACCCGCTTACTGCTAGGACGGCGAAGCGAAGATGTGGCCGAGGATGGAGCACACAGACTTAGAAAGTACCTATTCACTCTGACCTTGAAAAGACCCGGGTTGTATTTCTCAGGAAAAATAGAAGCCGGCAGATTGTTTCATACTCATACTATTCTTATGCAACTAAGTCCCACTACTTAATATTTATGCAACGTCTTTTATCCCCGAAGGAGTAGGCAGAGGTGCACATTACGGCACGTAATGCCGCTATACAATGTACACCCACTTTTCACCATTTGTGTTGTAGTCCCATGTAATAGGGGGTGAGCCTATTGCCATACACCGGGCACAACTCCGTGCTACTACTGAGACATTTTCGAAAACCCGAAAAACCCTGTTTGACGTGTAAAAGTGCTCTTTTGTAGCCTTTTGTCGCCAGAAAAATAAATTTATTTCAATGCTTTGCCAGACCCGGGAATCGAACCCGAGACCTCTTACCCGGCAGTCGCACTTGCAACCACTCGACCAACGAAGCGATTATTCGTCATAAAAATATCAAGGTAGGTATAACAACTGTGAATAGCTCACGTATTTATTATTCTTATGCAACTATTTCCCCACTACCTACTATTTACAATGTATAGTGTATTTTGTCCACGACAAATACTTTAATAGTTTAGCAGTTTTTTATGTGATTCTGATCAACCGTTAAGCGATACTTCAAGGTTTTGAATGCGAAGTTGCAAACGGAAAACAGGTGATATTTTTATACCAAAATACAGTATGAGGAAAACCTCTTATGACTTAATTTAAACCACATATTTGTTATCATCTTGACTGACAATATACGAAAAAATTGCGAAATAGGCCCAGTAGGTAAGCCAAAAAGTGCATTATTCTCATTGAGCTAATTTGAACACTCTTTACAAATACGGCATTATAACAGCCGCGCCGCATGTCCGTAACATTCCTAGACAACCTACAACATTACAGCTCTTCTGTGGTCAAGAAAGAAGTTGATCTCCATACTGTATATTTATGTAGACGCATAACTCCTGAACGACTGCATTAATTAGGATAAAATTCGACAAATTTCACCAGTAACTTGGTACTTCGATTAGGATCTTTCTTAAATCTGAAATTCGGTTTGCGTCGTGTCGGAATTTTCGGGTCGGCCGGCCGGTAGGTACCTACGTGTTAATAAAAATCAAATACTAACTTTATTATACCCTACCTACACTAAAGTTACATAACATAGGATCCTTTTTACACCTTTTATTTCTTAAAGAGGTATCCTAAGTACACATTTTATAAATATTAACAAAACTATCTTATGCCAGTGAATTCGTGGGATAAAAAGTCTAACTCTAACGCTCAAGTCAGATCATACGTAAGTTTTAGCGTAATTGACCGACAAACATCCAAACAACATTTTTACATGTGGTTAGAGGCAAACGAGCAGGCGTATCACCTGATGATAAGCGATCATCGTGACATGGACACCCGAAAGACCAGAAAAGAATCTTACAATATTAACCGTCGTACTTAGAGTCATTTAATGGTTACTTAAACTATTCCTTAGTAAATAAAGATTTCGCTCTTGAAAAATATTGCTAAGAACTGGGTTAAGTAACCATTAAATGACTATGAGTCCGTACTCAACTTTGATTCGTTTTATCTAAGTATTGTTATCTTACATGACAAAATAAAAAAATACGTGTCTAATATTTTTTCATTACCTAACTGACGGACTAAACAGATTTTAAATTTTCATACCCCGTCATCATTCCTATATAACACTATCTTTATGTATTTATACAGCACGAAATACATATACGTGCCTAATCTGCAATGTGTAGTAGTAACTTAGTAAGACTGACACAGCTGCTACTCGATTTCGTAGACCACCCAATCAAGTTTTTATAACTACATAACTTAATTATAGTATCCTTATAAATATAATATTATAATGCTAAAGCGAGTATTTTTGTCTCTATTTTAGATACATACGGGGCAACTAGGAACAATGTATCTATAAGTATAACTATATGTACAAGTATCTAAGTACTATATTTATTAGTTTAGAAGAGACTTTTTTTAAAGGGGGAAAATCATCCAATGACTTTTCCCGCCTTGGGCGAGGCGAGAGGGAGTGTCAGACTCTTACTGACTAAAAACCACCCCGTTCCCACTCCTGCTTTTCGAGCTGGAGCCCTGGTAAACCCGCTAGGCTCCAGGATCCGGATCAGAGTCTATAAGAGGCTGGAGGCTATAGGTACAACCGAAATTAAGAAACGATTTTAATTCAAAGATTTTTAGCTAATTAGGTTATTAGATAGCTCGCGACTTTACAGAAAATTTTATATGGTACCATAATATGAAAAACGTAATATTAATAGTGGTCCCTGGCCTAACAAAAATATTAAAAAATAGCCCTTGATCAAGAATAGGTTGGGAACGCCTAGTCTACATAATACCTAGATGTAATAGCTTAGATATTGGGATACCTAGGTACCGACTAATGTAACCGACTTCTGTCTGGCAATCGCGTGTTATGTGGACATTATGCTACGATACTTTAGTTTTATAAGTAACTAGGTACATACACACGTACACAATGTTAGATTTAGATATAATACCTAGGTGTGTATGTAGGTATTATTAGAACCTGGTACATTGCATAAATGAATATGAATTGTAGATTATACCTAAGTTAGAAGAGAGTTTCGCTTCAAATATTTGAATCAGATAGTTATCGAAAAATTAACAAGAAAATTGTCCTTTATGGATTAGCTCCGTGCTAAAAATCATCCAGACTTCTCTCGCCTTGGCCGAGGCGAGAGGGAGTGTCAGACTCTTACTGACTAAAACCACCACGTTCCTACTCCTGCTTTTCGAGCCGGAGCCCCGGTAAACTCGCTAGATGGTCCGCCGTTTCGGTAGCTTCGAGCTGGAATCAAAATCACGACTCGTCCAAAAGCGACTAACTTAACCACTGCGTCAACGCTACCTAACTACATATAGGAATAATCATTATCGTTCGTTTACTATGAATTCATCAATTAATTTTAGTTCAGAAGTTGATTTAAACGATTTAATAAAGCCATACACGTGTTCATTTCATAACGTACGAAATAATACTTACCTACCTACCTAATGTAAAATATCCCGCTACTAATCTGTGAGAGAAACCGGTAACTCGCAAATATATCTAACTTGATAATAATAGTTGCACCATTTGATTCCTACCTACTAAGACCGATATTCCACGCTCATTTTAAGCAAATTTACCGTCGATGTAAAGTTAAATGATATCTAGAAAACGTTAAGCTTCATTGTAGCTCAGATAACGCTATGCATGTCTGCAAAAGCTCATCAGAACATCGATAAACGCTCAAAGATACGTAAAACGTTCCAAGACTGCGATAAAACTTGTATAAACCCCGGCTAAGTTCAAATAAGTACTTATAGAGAAAGTTCTAACCGTATTGCGACTAGAACAGACGAACTTCTATAGACTTTCACCGACCACCAGCTAGATAAACTGAAAACCTTTAATTAATTTCGCCCGATACTACAGTCACGCGCGTAAAAATTTACTCGAACTCAACACTCAAGACACACCCATAACGTATTTTTATTCATCTTTATTTAGACAAGGAAGTTCTCTAATGATGAGTAAGTAAATTAGAATCCTCCTACTCGCCGTATTTGCTACGTGGGCTAAAGTAAGCAAGCTAGAAAACGTAAAAAAAGCAAGTTAGCACTTTGTGAAACTACCTTCGAACTAGATTGCACGTAACATTGCGAAACACTTTTTTATTAACTTCAGAGCATAAAATAAGATTGGTAAACATTCGAAATTCGTGTAAAACGTGTACGCGGAACAAAGACATTCCAATCGAATGATTAAACTTCAAATATTTGCTTCGAAAATCGCAATCAATTTCGACGACTATTTCGCAAATCGCAAAAACCGTTGCCATCTTGAAATTGCTATTTTTTTTTCTTCAATAAACATAAAAGTGGCAAAGGTAACCGGCTTTTTGACACCTATACGACTTCACTGTACAGTAGTTCGTTACTAAGAAACGAAATGATAACAAAAGAGTTTTATTATCTGTATTTTGATTACCTCGATTGATAGCGCAGGGATCCGATTACACACAAAACACTATAAAAGTTATTTTTCAAACACAAAAAGTTTAGTTTTGGAACTGTAACAAGAGTATTTTATGGTTGAACGCGGCACTGCTCTGTTCGCCCACGCCACACCTCAAGCACTTTCCCAACCGGTTTTGAACCACCACGTAAAAGTATCACGGACCGCGGACCGGGAGCGACGCGTGCTCTCCCAACGAACGACACTGTGGAACTGGCTCGGCAAAAAAAGATAAGCTGTGTTGTCAGCGTCCGTGACGATAAAACGTACGTTTGGCAAATGGTACAATTTAAGTTTTAGTATAAGTATAATGTAATGTTTTGGTTAGTATAGGTAATAATATAATGTAGGTAATTTGTGTTTATAGTGTATTGTTAAATGAAAATATCCGCCGTGATATTTTTATTAGTTGTTAAGAACTACACAAGTAGGTATGTGTGTTTCAATTGTTTATTCAATTATGTATTTATTAATTGTTAATTTTACACTAATTTTATTTTATTATCTTGCCTTTTATTGGCACATATTATGTACTCTATACCTCTTATTAGGTACTTTCGATTCTAATTGTAACAGACGATAATTCTATTAGTATAATGCATTATAAAATAAAATATAAAATTATATTAACCCGTTTAACCTTTTCTATACGATAGAGTTCTAGTTATTAATTTTGAATTTATTCTTTTAATATAAATGAAATAATAAATTGTTTCACAAATCCTACGAATTTACGTCTGTCACAAAAACCAACTACATACGTAAAATTCTTGTACGAGATTAGTAACTTAACTTAATTTTTAGATATAAAAAATAAATAAAAATGAAATAATTTATTACAAAAACTATTTGTTTTTATTTCATTAGGAACATAAAAACAAATAGTTCATAGAACAACAAACATAACACAGGAACCACAAAAATCTATTTCTAGACAATATTATTTTCAACATGTTTTTGTGGGTAATAAAATATAAAGATTTTTACTATCATTAATCATGATATTAGAAATTACATCTAAAATCGCATTACTAATTTAATATCAAAATAATTCCTATCACATCGCACAACCCATTGTACTAACCAATCCACAACACCCGCAAAGAAATTCCAAATTCAAAACATACCTAAAAACGTGGCAACCCGAAAATTCAACTTTCATCGCGCGCTCGTGCAACTTCGTGTAACTCCGTGTAAGTTCGGCTCCATGGTTCACGACTCCAACGGTCAGTCTCACAAAAGAAAATAAAAGTAATTTTTATATTTTTTGTCTAACAGACAACAGACAACTCTTCCTTTATATGGTTTTAGAACTATCAGGTAACAAACTATACCATCCGCATTCTTTTACGCCGACATTTTAACTTTAGACGCTTCAAAAGTTATCATAAAAATGATTTAAATCGTCAACGTATTGCAAAATGTCATTATAACACACATATTCTGAGATAAACGGTATTTTAGTTTGAATTAAGTGTTGGTTGGTTGTTGATTTGCCAATAAATACCATTTATTATACTAATCTATACCAATTTATAAAGCTGAAGAGTTTGTTTGTTTGTTTGAACGCGCTAATCTCCAGAACTACGGGTCCGATTTGAATAATTCTTTTTGTGTTGGATAGAACATTTATCGAGGAAGGCTATAAAATATCACGCTATGGCCAATAGGAGCCAAGCAGAGCGGGTGAAACCGCGCGGAAGTAGCTAGTCCTAATATAACTACGTTGATGAAATTTGTTTTTGCATTTTGTAGAATGTGTCAAAATAAGTCCACTATAGATAAAAACGTATTGAGTGATTTTTTGCAGTTAATGATTTCTTGCAATAAGCTGACGAAATGTTTTTTTTTTAAATGTGCGGAAAACCGTCTAAATGTGTCAAAATAAGTCCACTATAGATAAAAACGTATTGAGTGATTTTGTGCATATAATGATTTCTTGCAATAAGCTGACGAAATAGTGTATAATGAAGTACATAATAATTAATGCTGTGGGACGACACATAATTGAAAATAAAAAAATAAATAATAAATAAGCCGACGAAATATAAACAATAAATTTTATTTTAGAACTCTCCATAGCTACTTTTTATTGGGCAACATTGAAATTCGAAATTTGAATAATTGTACGTTTTTTTTTGTTCTACCCTTTTTTCTGTTTTCAACGGTCGACTAGTTTTATGTTCTTATTTTAAATAATGCAGGTGACAGTTTATGTCTAGTATTTTTTTCTGTCTACCCTCTTTTAATAATTGTGGTGATATTTTTATAGTTATTTAATGTTTAATAATATTTAATATTACGCTCGAGTGCTTGTCAGTGTTATTGTGGAGCAAGACCAGGGGTTCGATTTCCGGGTAGGAAAAAAATTATGTTAGTTTAATTCGAAATTATGGATAGTAAATTAGCAATCGTAATAGATTCGATTTCGTTATACTGTTTTGTAACTACTGTTATTTTTTTCCTGTAAACGAGCAGATGGATCACCTGTTGGTAAGCAATCGCCGCCGTCCATGGACACCCGAAACACCAGAGGCGTTACAAGTGCGTTGCCGGCTTTTTGGAGGTTAGGAATTTAAGGGTTGTTGGGGAATTGGGGATTGGGAAGATTCCCCAACAACCTACGATACGTAGAGGAGGCATATATTTTACCGCCTTATATTATTCTAGCTACTTCCACGCGGTTTCACCCGCTCTGCTCGGCTCCTATTGGTCATAGCGTGATGTTTTATAGCCTATAACCTTCCTCGATAAATGCGCTATCCAACACAAAAAGAATTATTCAAATCAGACCAGTAGTTCCTGAGATTAGCGCGTTCAAACAAACAAACTATCAAACAAACTCTTCAGCTTTATAATATGTATATATGTATATGTATTAGTATATTAGTATAGATTATAATATTAGTATATATAAAAAATAAAATAAAAAAGGGGTGAAAAGTGCAGTCCCGTCGGCATTTGATTCCTATATGGAATAATTTTGTATTTTATGTGATTTCTGTGGTGCGATTGTGATCTACTAATTGTTTTTTTTTTGGGTCTGTGTCACTTAAAACTGTATTCACTCATGATGACATGTGCATTACCCACCATATTTAACCGACTTCTACAAAAATAATATGAGGTCGTTGCTTTACAAAATTATTTCGCGTAAAAATACTTAACCCAGTCTGTGACTAGATTCTAGATTCTAGTGCCTAAAACTAGATCTTAATAAACCACAGTTAGTGAAATTTAACTATGTAAGAGTAATTCGAAAGTGTAAGTAAGTAGCGTAGTAGTGTAAATAGTGTAGTACCTATGTATTTATACATACTAACATAGCTATTTAGATTTTCAGTTACATCTCTAGTGTAGTCTAGTCTATCCGGAGCTGCGGACAACGTAAAAGGTTACCGGGGCTCCGGCTCAAAGCAGGAGAAGGAACGGGGTGGTTTTTAGTCAGTAATAGTCTGACACTCCGTGTCGCCTCACCCAGGGCGGGAGAAGTCATTGAATGATTTTCCCCTTCAAAAAAAAAAGTGTAGTCTAGTCTATTTTTTCTAGTATAAGCCGGTAAACGAACACACGAATCATCTGATGGTAAGTAATCGCCGTGTTCGGCGCGTCCTGTTCTCAAAGAACCGTCAGACCACCACAGATTTAAGTGTGGGAGAGCCATGCTTCGGCACGAATGGGCCGGCTCGACCGGAGTGATGCCACGGCCGAGCAGAAAACCGACGTGAAACAACGCTTGCGTTGTGTTTCGTTGTGTGAGTGAGGTTACCGGAAGCCCAATTCCCCCTTCCCAATCTTCCCCATCCCCATTCCCGAACAACAACCCTTAAATTCCTAACTCCCAAAAAGCCGGCAACGCACTTGTAACGCCTCTGGTGTTTCAAGTGTCCATGGGCGGCGGCGATTGCTTACCATCAGGTAATACGTCTGCTCGATTACTGTTTCATAAAAAAAAAAAAACCGATGGGGCCCAGCAGGGCTGATGATGACCCGGGGCTGCGGATTGCCTAGCGGGTTACCGGGGCTCCGGCTCGAAAAGTAGGAGTAGGAACGGGGTGGTGTTTAGTCAGTAAGAGTCTGACACTCTCTTTCGCCACTATTCCACGCTAAAACAGTTAATAATATTGAATAAAAATTTATATTCATCAATGTTAAGTACGGCCGAATCGCCCATCAACGAGATTGTCCTAAATAGCCGCAGTCACTCATAACTTTCTCGCACAAAAACTGTAATAACTTCACACTTACTTTTGTTTTTTAAAAAATTGGCGATCAAAGGAATTAGCGACGGAACCTAATGGAAGTGTGGTTTGCTTGTGTTTTGGGGTTCCGTAGCATTAAATTGGGGTAATGAGTGGAGAGAATTTATGGGCCGGCTCGACCGCAGTGATACCACGGCCGAGCAGAAAAGCGACGTGAAACAACGCTTGCGTTGTGTGAGTGAGGTTATCAGTGGCCCAATTACCCTTCTTCCCAATTATTGATTCCCCAATAACTCCTAAATTCCTAAATCCCAAAAGGCCGGCAACGCACTTGTAACGGCTCTGGTGTTTCGAGTGTCCATGGGCACATGCACATGTGGTGGTGTTTAGTCAGTAAGAGTTTGACACTCCTTCTCGCCTCACTTAGGATGGGAGTACTTATATAAATTCTTATCCTCAAGCGTAAACTGGAACTGTGTTCTTTTTTAAACGACTTCCCAAACATGAGGAGGTTCTCAATTCGGCCGGGACGTATTTTTTTTAATAATAGATGTATATTTCTGTGTTTATAATTAATTGTCATGTACGGAATCGAATAAATAACATGGCAACACCAACATGCTGAACAATTTACGACAACTTTTATTTTCGTCTAATTACTATAAGACATACTTATTCTGAAGTGATTTTTTGAAAAGTATTTCCTTAATGAGTGTCTTTGATGAAGCTATAATAATATTATGATATCAAGTTATTTAACTTTTATTTGGCTCAAACTTTCCAATTTTTATACAAAGACACTTATTTACTTACTTTATATATTCAGAGCACAGTCGGATATTTAACCGACTTCAAAATAAGGTTGGTTCTCCTGTGTCGTGGGTGTGTTTACAAACATACAATTTCACATACACATGGCACCCAGATCTGAAACTATGTTACGTTGCTGTGGATGCGTTTGGCTTCCACTGGAATAGGATAATCACGGTTGGTGTGTTGGCTGGGCAACTGGCTGCCGTGCAACGTGTAGCGGGTTCGATTTCCGCACAGAGTTCTTTGTGTGATTTACTTCATAAGTGACCATAGTTTAAGCCACACATGTTTACTATTCTTAGTAATTTTGGTTAACACATGAATTTGTGCGATTGCTAAAAAAATTTAGGTAGTAAATTATTTAACCGACACTAAAAAAAAGAGGTTCTTACTTCGTCAGGATTTTTTAATATGAAATAATCTATGAACAAAACGAAAGTAAAGAAAAAAACTATAAAAAAATATTTTTAATCTTGTGTTGCTAACTGTACCAAACATTGATTAAGTTTAAAAATCCATACAAAAAAAATAGTGGGACGAGTTGACCACTAAAAACTTAATTTATTTTTAATTTCCCCAACTCGTCCCAAATGGGCCGTAGGCATGTGGTCCGAGTTGACTACTTACTCGTTGTTTCGGGTCTGGGTGTCATGTGTATGTGAACTTATATGTTTGTAAACGCACCCACGACACAGGAGAAATTCCTAACGTGGGGCAACGTTTAACAAAACAAAAAATAATATCCAATAACTTTTCCAGCCTTGGTCGAAGCAATAGAAGGAGTGTCAAACTCTTACTGACTAAACACCACCCCGTTCCTACTCCTGCTTTTCGAGCCGGAGCCCCTGTAAATCCTCACTTCTACCCCTTAACAAACTATGACTCAAGATGATTAACACAACATGGTCCAAATACAGTTGTTGCTCTTAATTAGTTCCCACAATACGCGACAGGTGGTCTATCTAGACTTAGATTAATTAACTGTCTAGATCTAGTCTGGGATAGGTCATTTAGTCATAGTACAATGTAGTTAGGTTCTAGGTCAATTAGGTACTGTATCTAGGTATTAATAATGTAGAATACGGTAGATGACTAATTTTTATTTCAATGTCCGTCTTGTAGACGTATTTTTTACTAGCTACTTCCACGCGGTTTGATGGGCTCCTATTGGTCATAGCGTGATGTTTTATAGCCTATAGTCTTCCTCGATAAATGCACTATCCAACACAAAAATTATTATTCAAATCGGATCAGTAATTCCGGAGATAAACGCGTTCAAACAACCAAACAAACAAACTCTTCAGCTTTATAATATTAGTATAGATATAGATTTTCTTACGGAAACAAATACCTACTTTCGAAGATATATCGATTTGAAATATCGCGTGATGTCACTTTTAGGTACGTTTTATACGTAGAAATGACGTATTTGCTCCCACTCCTAAACTTTGATTCGTTGTATCTAAGTATTGTTATCTTATATGACAAAATAAAAAAATACGTGTCTAATATTTTTTTATTACCTGACGGACTAAATAGATTTTTAATTTTCATACCCCGTCATCATCCCTATTATAAATAGCGAGGTTACACAGTAATATATAAATATAATAACAAAGAAAGCATACAAAATACAATGTCCAGCCACGCACTTTCAAATCTGTAGCAATTAGCTAAACAATGTATGGTGCTGTTCGATTCCCAGGCTAGCACTATCACTTTCCTATAATATTATGGGAAATACATTTTTAAATGCCCGTCTTTATTCATGGAGGTAGATAAGGTACTTTAGACACAACAAAGTAGAAAATAAAACAGTATCTCTTCTCTTTCCCTGGGTGTAGTATATGGTGCTGAATATAATATTATTCATAAATCAAATACTTTTTTTTATGAGACATGCCGGTAATCGAATCGTATTACCTGATGGTAAGCAATCGCCGCCGCCCATGGACACTTGAAACACCAGAGGCTTTACAAGTGCGTTACCGGCTTTTTGGGAGTTAGGAATTTAAGGATTGTTGTTCGGGAATGGGGATGGGGAAGGTTGGGAAGGGGGAATTGGGCCTCCGGTAACCTCACACACACAACGAAACACAACGCAAGCGTTGATTCACGTCGGTTTTCTGCTCGGCCGTGGTATCACTCCGGTCGAGCCGGGCCATTCGTGCCGAAGCATGGCTCTCCCACACTAATTACTATTTGTGCTTCTCATTGCAAATCAAAAAGTTTCCAGTACCGGCACGGACGGGAACGAAACCATTGACCATAGTGCCATCTATTGAGCTTATGTGTAAACCTTTTCAATTTAATGCGAATTTTAATACCGCCACCACCACCACAAGGACTAATGGTCAAATACTCAAACGTCACTAAATTTTTAGACGCTCTCAAAAATAGTTTTATAACTACAAATCTATAGGTACTTACTAATATATATTATGTATTATAAAGCTGAAGAGTTTATTTGTTTGTTTGAACAAGCTAATCTCCGGATTACTACTGGTCCGAATTGAATAATTATTTTAATGATGAATAGTGCATTCGAGGAAGGCTATTATAGGCTATAAAACATCACGCTATGACTAAAAGGAGCCGAGCAGAGTGGGTGAAACCGCGCGGAAGTAGCTACATAGTTCTTTATAAAATGACAGAGATAGCACTATATTTAAGTACAACTTAAAATTGAGTAGCGTTTCAGTATTCGGGCTTAACTGCCGCACTCAGAGACATTTAATGATTACTTAAACTATTCCTTAGTAACGATTTTGTACTGAAAACAATTGCTAAGGACTGGGTTAAGTAACCATTAAATGACTCTGAGTGCGGCGGTAAGTACAGCTAATTTCACTTTCTTACAAATCAAATCTTTTATATATTTTGATGGATTCATAATCGAGATTAATTCGCTACGTCATCGTGAGTATAAAACTAATTTAACTTTAACCTACAACGAAGAACAGTTATTACAATAAAAAACTGCAACTTATTCATTACAAGCGCTTTCGAAAATATCAGAATAGAAGTCTGTCAGTGAAGCTCATTCCAAAGTGATTCGAATGGAGAAGAATGAGCCCACACTTTATTAATCCAGACCATCATTTCATCCCGATCCCTTCAGCCGTTTTGTCGTGATTGAAATAACAAAATTCCCGTGAAAATTTAAGGTCAGCCGCTTTCAATGCCCCCCATAAACTCCCCCTACATACAGGCTAAGTCTCAGCTACGTAGGTCCAGTAGTGTCTGCCAGTCATTCAGTGACGGAGAAATTTTACCTATACCCACTATACTACACTTTGACGACGCAGAATAGAATGAGCTGTCGTAGGCGATATTTCCATACCGATACGACCTTCAAACGTTCAAGAAATGAGCGTATTCATTTTTAAAAGGCTGGCAATGCATAGTGCAATGTTTCCATTGGCGGCGCTGATCGCTTACCATCAGATGAGGAGGCCCAATTCCCCCCTTCCCAATCTTTCTGGATTCCCCAACAACCCTTAAATTCCTAACCCCCAAAAGGCCGGCAACGCACTTGTAACGCCTCTGGTGTTGCAAGTGTCCATGGGCGGCGGCGATTGCTTACCATCAGGTGATATACACTGTTTGTCTGGTGAAAACAACACTATATGTGAGTAGTACTTAGTATCGATGAAGATGTCTGTACACGGATCAATTCCAAGTTATATTTATATTGGCGACGTAAACACAGCAACATTGCAGCCGTGTGTACGCTGCAGTTATGTAAATGTTTACAGAGATTGCATTACTGCACCACTTTCTCACATTATAACGTGCATCGACTGATAAGTAGATGGTAAGCAGAGGGCATAGATTTTTTTAACGTTGATAAGTCTGCGTTTGGCCACCAACCCATTTACTGCCCCTAGCGGGTTTACCGGGGCTCCGGCTCGAAAAGCAGGAGTAGGAACGGGGTGGTTTTTAGTCAGTAAGAGTCTGACACTCCCTCTCGCCTCGCCCAAAGCGAGAGAAGTCATTGAATGATTTCCCCCCCTCAAAAAAACCCGCTTACTGCCAGGACGACGAAGTGAAGATGTGGTTGAAGATGGAGCACACAGACTTAGAAAGTACCTATTTACTCTGACCTTGAAAATAACCCGGTTGTATTGCTCAGGAAAATTAGAAGCCGGCAGATTGTTTCATTCCCTGGCTGATAGCTTTTTTTTGACAGCGGAACATCATCCAATGACTTCTCCCGCTTTGGGCGAGGCGAGAGAGAGTGTCAGACTCTTACTGACCCAAAACCACCTCGTTCCCACTCTTGTCTTTCGAGGTCGGAGTTTCGGTAATCCGCTAGGTAATCCGCAGCTATACTATACAGAATGTTGATTTGTAAAAAAGTTAATACCTTTTGAAGGTCACAAGTTATAAGTAGATACTACTAAGTCTGGTAACTAAACCATTACCCAATTACCAGAGAGTGTCAGACTCTTACTGACCCAAAACCACCTCGTTCCCACTCTTGTCTTTCGAGGTCGGAGTTTCGGTAATCCGCTAGGTAATCCGCAGCTATACTATACAGAATGTTGATTTGTAAAAAAGTTAATACCTTTTGAAGGTCACAAGTTATAAGTAGATACTACTAAGTCTGGTAACTAAACCATTACCCAATTACCCCCTTCGCAATTCCCATTCCCCAACAACCATTAAATTCCTAACCCCCAAAAAGTCAGCAACGCACTTGTAACGCCTCTGGTGTTTCAGGTATCCAAGGACAGCGGCGATTGCTTACCATAGTTACCATCAGGTGATCCGTCTGCTCGTTTACCGGCTTATGAAGCAATCGAAACAATGTAACCATGAATTGTATTGTGAACCTGATTGAAAAAGAGTAACCTATGGAGTTTCTTGCTCGTTCTTCTCCATAGGAATCTACATTTTGGAACGAGCAAATAGAGCAACTAGAGGACTGACCGACAGACAGACGTTATTAATATTATTATATTTGCTTTGACGTTCAAAAGTGCCTTCCTGGGGCCTTAGTCTGCTATTACAATTGTGTCAGAATGGTCGATCACTGAGCAGTGCGAGAGGGACGGAGCTATGTAGGTTGTATAGCTCCATCCCTCTAATTGAAAATACATAATTTTGACTTTGACTTTATACCATAGAAAAAAACCACTATGGTACTCATCTAGCTCACCCAGTTCTCGATACCTTTCATTTCTCCGTCCCCGTGTCCTCACAATCCGCGTTAATCCGGCGAGTACTCAGTACTCAGTACTCTGCAGGCTCCGATACAGTGTTATACTTTCACCGAGCGAGTGTGGTGTAAGGTGCAGGGTGTGGCGGGAGCGGGAGCGGTAAGCGATTAATGTAAGGAGTAAGGATACAGTTGACAATTTGTATTATTATGAAATTGTACGTGTTATAATAATGAGTTCTAAGTCAGTTTCAATTCAAGTTTCCTAGGCAAAAGTATAGCACTCTAAAGAATTTGCCACCTCGAGTGGTCAGGTTAAAACTATCTGCAAGTCAATAACTGCAGTGTCTTTGCATTATACTTTACATAATATTATATGTATAATCTTCGATTTGAATAATGTAACCGCGAAATTGCAAAACTGCAAAAAAATGCAAACATATATTTTTTGCATAAATTGCAAAAGAATAGCGAATGGAGTTTCTTGCTCGTTCTTCTACACAAGAATCTACGAATTGGAACGAGCAAACAGCTTCATTAGGTACCGGAACTCACCAGGGAGTTTCTGACTGCTTCAATTTTAATCCATATGAATTTGCAGTTTTTGGATTCGGTCACTTTCAATCTAAGGGTGCGACCGACATTAGAATTTATTTGCGAATTTAGATTTTATTTTGTAAATAATTTTCCTTCACAATTGGTGTATTAATAACTTAATATCACAAATTGTACTCTCCGCTCCCCGCTCCTCACTCAGCCCACCACCAATAACCATCAATCGTTCACCTTTGCATTGTAGAACAAAACTTTCGGCCGCCGACCGCCGTGAGAGAGTAGCAAGCTCAGTACTTCCTAACTCTTAGATTCAATGATTACCACTCTCCATTTATTAATTGCTAATTAAGTTTACCGATGACTTGTTGATAAAAGTCATTCGTGTGGAACAAAGGTTGGGTTTGCTTCCTAGTGAGAGAAATGGTATTTTATTTAATGGAGAGAGTCTGTGGTGTCACCATCATGATAGTATCATTTGATCATCTACACGACTTCCACTGCCTCTTACAGTCCTCCCCCAATGACTATCGATACATTGCGAAGTTGGAAGCGACCTGCGTACGTTTCAAGTGTGATATGACCGAGCAGAAAACCGACGTGAAACAACGCTTGCGTTGTGTTTCGTTGTATGAGTGAGGTTATCGGAGGCCCAATCTTCCCATTCTCCAACAACCCTTAAATTCCTAACCCCCAAAAGGCCGGCAACGCACGTAAAGCCCGTATATGTTTCGGATGTCGACGGGCGGTGCGATTGCTTACCATCAGGTTATCCGTCTGCTTGTTTACCGGCCTGTACCATAAAACAGTTATATTCATGTACTTTCTTATATTTAGGTACCGCTGACAAAACGTTGAAACTTGGGCATATATTTTTTTTCTAATTATAAGTTCGAAATCGCCAACTCGCAATGAGCAAGCGTGGTGATTAATGCGTAAGAAGAGGCCTTTTGTCAGCAGTGGGCACTTATAGCTGTGCTTATAGGCTGTTGATGTGATGTGTTATGTGTACAAGTGAAGTTACTCATAACATATTGTAATTTATGGACCGACTTCCTCCACGACGACATGACGCAGGAAATACCAGCACTTATCTAGATTCTACTAGTTTTTCTGCACCTGCATACTTAGGTGTGAATAATTTTAGTTGAATAACTAAAGTGACTGTTTCAATGCTTATTAATAATAGTTTTACTATAATATTATGAATGCGTAAGTTTGTGTTTTTGTGTGTGTGTGTTTGTTACTTAATCGCGTCAAAAGGGTTGAAGGGATAGGAAATAGTAGCCTATATGTTATTAGATAGGCTTTTGATTCCACGAAAACGCGAAATTGCTAGCAGAAGCTCGTATATTGTAATTTAAGACTTTCCGAGTATTTGCCAGTGTGTTAGTTGACTGACCCAGTCCTTATCAATTGTTGTTTATACAATATCGATACTTAACAATGGTTCAATTAATCAATATCCTTAATATTTTTTTAAAGGGAACCGCCTTCAGTTTTCTTTATCGCGTCAATTTTTAAGTTAGATAATATCCTTTCTCCCAAGTCTAAATATTATGCTGAAAACCGTATTAAAATCGGTTTAGCTAAGCGCAAGATAATCGTGTACAAACATACATACATACAGGTCAAACTGAGAACCTCCTTTTTTAAATTGGTAAATAGGAAGTCAGAAATAGGTATATATGTATCCAATTTAATATCCACCCATTATAATTTAAACAGTAATCATAAATCAAGTTTAATTTAAGTTTTGTAAAAGAATATTTGCACCATCATTAAGTACTGGTTAATGTAATTCCTACCATTTAATTTAATTCGAAAGGTAATAAAAAGTAATTGGCTGTACGCATTCATATTTACACCTCTTCTCGAGAAAGTAGAAAAAGTTTAACCGTAATACAGTGTTGCGAGCGTTAATAAACATTGTTTTATGAGTAATAATTTTGTTATTAAACATCGTGATGCGGTCTTGTTTGTTATTGCAGATGGAACGAAAGTTTATTGATTTTTATTAAGTGGAACTGCAAACATAAACAACATTTTATTATTATCTGAAAGTATAAACATTGTAGCCATAAATGTGAATACTTTCATTTGTTGCATCCGAAGAAATAAGATGGATTCAACAATCTTTCATTTCCAGGTTAAAGATTTTCATTAAAAGATTTTCCTTTTACCAATATATTTGTTTTTGTTTACGTTCCAGATTGCATTACTTAATCAAAAATAATTTGTTACTTTATAATTGAATAGTTACGTTACGTGTGGTATATTTTATTTTTGTACATGCTAGTTGTGTCTTTTTCTTGGTTTTAAAAGTATGTCAGTATTGTGAAATTTAAGTATTTTTTCCTGTTTAAGTCACATCGCATATAATTAGAAATCTATTCATACAATTTACGTTAGTATTATACAGTAAAAAAGGCTATAACGTATATTCTATGTCATCACTTGTATTTTTTTGAAGTCTGCTAAAAATATTCACAATGAAAGCTACAGTGTAGGAATTTCACACAAAATCTGGCAACACTACAACTGTCACTGTCAACAACCACTGGCTGTCATGTCACCACTCATGTCATTATTGTCATAATATTTTTTGTTGATCACGCTCGTCTCTTTTATTTCTGTTTAAAAAGAAATAAGAAAACCTTATTTATTTAATATAGAAAGTTGTACACAACAGAATAACTCTTTAAACTATTTACCAGTGATGTGAAATTTGTGTATTACTTTGTTACGGTGAGTTTTTATCCATTGAAAGTTTAAATACAAATTGATGATGATTGAGTGTATAATTTATGTTGATTATTGTGTTTATTAGATTCGCGGTCGCTTGTTATTTTATCTCAATACAGTGCTGTGATTCACCCACGATCCTCAATTGGAGTTTTGACATGTTAATATTGGTCCTGAGATACATATTGACCTTTTCAATTTGAGGCTATTTACATTGCGTTATAATGTATAATTTGAGTTAAAAACTGTGTTGTGATGTGAAGAGGAATGTTGCTCGACGATTAATGGTAATTTTATGCTGTAGGTATTTTAATTTGAGTAGTTATATTAGCTTACAAAGTTGCGGTTTGATGTAATTTGATATAACTGTTTGTCTATCTATTCTTAGAGAAATTTGTGCTGTATACTTAGTCATTACGTACATAAATTTACATAAATGGAATGCTCCCAAAATGCGGTAATTTTTTTGTTGTCTTTATAATTTTAATCAAAGTGCAAGTCAAAATTATTTATTTCAAATAGACTGGGAAATCAGTTTTGAATGTCAAAGTTAATATTACAATATTGAGAAAAAAATCTCTCTATTGTATCTGTTTTCTTGTTATTCCATGCAACATCAGCCTTGAGCAGTTGATTACAACTATTATTACATAAAAGATACATTTAATTCATTGCTTTATTGAAAATTATATTGTACTTTTATTATAAGTCTTAGTTTTTTGGGAGCATTACATTTACAGAGCGGCTAGAGAGCTCTATACTAAGTCTTAAGGCAATAGACTCACCCCCTATTACATGGGACTCATAACATAACTGGTGAAAAGTGGGTGTTATATTGTATATGTGCACCTCTGCCTATACCTTTAGGAATTAAAGGTTTTATTTTAAATTTTACATTAGATTATTTACTACATATGAAGCCAAACTTATCTTTTAGATAAAGTTGTTTATTTTTTAATGTTTTTATTATGGCTGAACGGATGGGAATGAAATTTAGAACAGGGGTAGATTATGGTATGTAAAAACACAAAAGCTACTTTTTATCCCATTGGAATGTGGGCAAAGCTGGTGGTAGAAACTAGTATATATGGCAAGGCTATACAATGTAATGCTACAATCAATTGTAGCCAAGCAGCAAGTGAAACAGGAGGTTAGTAAACAAATAAATAAATATGGCCATTGATAAATAAATATCACACTTGTATTGTAGTAGTGTAATATTATTAATATGTAAGTTTGTTTGGATGTTTATAACACAATAAAACTACTGAATAGATATTGATGAAATGCTGACTCGTGTGAGTGTGTGTGTATCTGTCCCACGTATTCCATGGGAACACAGGTGAAGCTGCTCGGCAGAAGCTAGTAGAATAGGGTAGATGACTAATTTTTGTTGTTCGTGTTCTAGATCATTTTAAACACGTATTTTTTATTTTCTTACGGAAACAAATACTTTCGGAGATATATCGATTTGAAATATCGCGGCACTTCTAGGTACATTTTATGATTTTTAATTTTCATACCCCGTCATCATCCCTATTATAGATAGAACAAATGCCCTGATTCTCATTGATAACATTCTTTAATGTCTAGCTACTAAAGGCATTCTACAATAGCTCATATAAATGTTTCACATAATTACTGAGTGACAGACTCACTAACAATAAAATAAATATGTATTTAAAATTTTGTATTACAAGACAAAGGTTTCTTATATAGAAAGAAATGTATGATAATCTAATAGAGAAAAGCTTTACTGATAGTCAGTTGTTTCCGCGACGTCGCCGCGTATGTTACTCAAGAGTCATTAGGCCAAGTCAATGTGTACATTTACCTATACTGTACCTTAAGTGTTTGACTGCCAATAGAAAACTGTTGAAGGCAAATCCTCCGCTAACGTCGGTCACCGGTGACCACCACGGCGTTCAAAGTGTTAATAGAAGTTTGAATTACGTTAAACGAAAACGAAACGGCCGGCTTCAAAAAAACCGACGTGAAACAACGTTTGCTTTGTGTGAGTGATGTTACCGGAGGCCCCATTACCCCCCTTCCAAATCTTCCCAATCCTCGATTCCCCAACAACCATTAAATTCCTACCCCCAAAAGGCTGGCAACGCACTTGTAACGCCTCTGGTGTTGCGGGTATCCATGGGCGGCGGCAATTGCTTTCCATCAGGTGTTCCCTCTGCTCGTTTACCGGCTTATAACATAAAAAAACACATAAACCTCTAAATTACTCACAGTACCCAGCGATATTACAGGATTTACAAGTGCGTTGCCGGCCTTTTGAGGCTAATCCTCAAAAGGCCTAAAGGATTGTGGATCTCCTAGATTAGGGAGAAGAGGAATTGGGTAACCTAACTCACACGACTGCACACAACGCTGTGAAAGTGTCACGTCGGTTTTCTGTGAGGCCGTGATATCACTACGGTCAACCCAGCCCAGCAGTGCCGAAGCATGGCTCTCCCACACTTAATTAAATAAATAAATGTTTATTTGTTACAGTAGTTAAGCCCACAATATGGATGAGTCTACCACTGACTCCCTGAGGAAGCTGGCTCCGAGCTGGACCCTGGCCGGAGATGAGCAGCTCCTCAACATACTACAGTCTACACATCAGGTAATGTTACAATCTTAACATATCTTTTTTATGTATTTGTCCTACATTTGACCTGGTGGTGGCTGAAGAAGCTCGACAACCTATTCAATCGAGGCTTGTAGATATCCATGTTGTTTATGATGACTCGCTATACTTCGGCTTTGCTGTGTCGAATCAACCGGAGTGATATAGACAGTCTCATAGTTTCGTTGTCTGAGTGAGGTTACCGGAGGCCCACACACCCGCTTTTAAATTTTTTTGAAGGGCGGAAATTCATCCAATGGCTTCTCTCGCCTTGGGTGAGGTGAGACGGAGTGTCAGACTCTAACTGATTAAACATCACCCCGTTCCTAATCTTACTTTTCGAGCCGGAGACCCGGTAAACCCGCTAGGTGGCCCGCAGCTCCAGATCAGCCATCAGCCCTACTGTACCTAGTAGTCTGATGGTTCTTTGAAGCGCGCGGAACGCGACGCGCCGTACAATTTCCCCCCCGTAGAAGGCAAAGCACATGTAACTCCTCTAGTGTTGCGGGTATCCGATCGCTAACCATCAGCATCAGGGGATCCGTCAATCCGTCGGCTCTCATGTCCCTCTTTTCTTTGAAAAGGAACAAAGCCTAAGGAACAAGCCCTGAGCCTCAGTAATAAAATCTATACTTCTTTTTATTCTTTAGTAAAACCGCAGCGCTGTGTTAGTGGTTTAGATAAAAGAGTTAATAAAAGAGGATGCCCTGTTATGTTAGCCAATCACGCAGATAAGGTGTAAATAAACATTGTTATCTTTTGTATGTTCATAATACATATGTGTGTGGGTTTTAATCCTGTTCGCAATATTTTTCGCACATATTTTTATTATCATAATGCATTACGCCTGCAAGTCTTCAAGGGAGTAAGTAGTAGTGTACTTATATACTACTAGCTACTTCCGCGCGGTATCACTCGCTCTACTTGGCTCCTATGATTGCCGTGATGATTTTTAGCCTAAAGCCTTCCTCGATAAATGCGCTATTCAACACAAAAAGAATTATTCAAATCGAACCAGTAGTTCTGGAGATTAGCGCGTTCAAACAAACAAACAATCAAACAAACAAACTCTTCAGCTTTATAATATTAGTAAGTATAGATGCGTGTTAAAGACCTCATCATCATCAATCAGTGAAAGTCCACTGCTCAATTTGGCGACTTCTCTACATTCTTAAGTACACCCTCTTGGGTTTGACGTAATCTTCTTGTTTGGAAAGCGGGTCTCTCAATCCAAATCTTAATTTAAAAGGTTCAGTATCCTAGTACATCAGTATCAGTAGTGGTAGTTCACCTGGGGCCTTAGTCTGCTATTACAATTGTGTCAGAATGGTCGATCACTGATCAGTGCAAGAGGGATGAAGTTATACAACCTACATAGCTCCGTCCCTCTCGCACTGCTCAGTGATCGAACATTCTGACACAATTGTAATAGCAGACTAAGGCCCCTGGGCGTGCATCAGAAAACCATCAGACCACCATAGGTGGGGCCCAGTACGCGCTAACAGTGGGCTCAGAGAAGAGCCCACTCTTAGCAAATTACGTCAAATAACTATGACGTAACTTGCTAAATTCATAGGACAGGGTCCTACTTTTGATGATCCGTAAGACGATCTCCGACCACCGTAAGTGCGGGTCTGCGGACGGTGAACAAGGGTAGCTCGCCACCCGACCAGAACCAGAGACGTACGGACGCATCAAAGAGCCCTCAGACCACCACAGATGGGGCCCAGTAGGGCTGATGCCTGATCCGGAGCTGCGGACTACCTAGCCGGTTACCGGGGCTCCGGCTCGACAAGCAGGAGTAGGAACGGGGTGGTTTTTAGTCAGTAAGAGTCTGACACTCCCTCTCGCTTAGCCCTAGCAAAAGAATTCAGAGGATGATTTTCCCCCTGAAAAAAAAAAACTTTAGATGATGTCGTTTTAGAAAAACCTGGAATAAACCCTATAAAACTACCCGACCGTGGCATAATTGGGTTTTATAATAAGCATAATAAATGCATTTCTATTAACAAACTTTTGCTATAAATAAAATGCACACAAGGAAGGAAGAAACACAAAGTAGGTGCAAATTGTTGTGTCGTATAATGTTACAATATTTTAAAAATAAACATTCCTGCTTGCGGTTAGCAATACAACCGCTGAATGTATTTAATTTAATTTAATAACAATTAATTATAAATACAAATATTTCCTTCGGTGTTTCCTCTCTGTCTCTTATGTTTACACACACACACACACAACGTCATACCTTTTATCCCCGAAGGGGTAGGCAGAGGTGCACATTACGGCACGTAATGTCACTATACAATGTACACCCACTTTTCTCAATTTGTGTTATAAGTCCCATGTAATAGGGGGTGAGCCTATTACCATATACTGGGCAGTGGGCACAATTCCAGATTCCGTGCAACTACTGAGAAATTTTCAAAAATCCGAAAACAGCCCAGTAATGCTTTGCCCGACCCGGGAATCGAACCCGAGACCTCTTGTCCGTGCTGTAATGTGCACCTCTGCCTACCCCTTCGGGGATAAAAGGCGTGACGTTGCGTTGCGTAATTATAAACTAATGTTTCCTTCGGTTTTCCCTGTCTCTGCCTCTTATGTATAAAGTTATAAATTTATTATTATGTAATCGTATTATTAATAGACTATTATGAATGAAAAGGTTGACTGTTTTATTATGTTTATTAGCTCACGGTCAACTACAGGAAAAATGACGGTATATGAATATTAAAAATCTATTTAGTCCGTCAGTTAGGTAATGAAACAATATTAGACACGTATTTTTTTATTTTGTCATTTAAGACAACAATACTTAAATAAAACGAATCAAAGTTTTTAAACTGACATGGTCACTAACGCTAACATTAGAACTTAAGACGGGGTATTGCAACAGTGCCGAAATATCGACGAAAGTCATATGTTTCACATGAATAAACATAAAAAATATCCCGTCTCATATTTCTAATGTTAGTAATACGAATCATAGCTTTGGACCCGGCAACCTTCGTACCGCCTCAAAAACATTTTTCTCACCTTTTGAACCTTGCCTAGACTTCCACAAATAATTCAAGACCAAAATTAGCCAAATCGGTCGAGTTGTTCTAGAGTTAGCGAGTGAGACTAACGAACAGCAATTGATTTTAAATATATTATTATAGATCTACCAAATTATCACTGTAACCACTGGCTCACGATAAAAAAGAACTTTGACTTTGACTTTCAAAAAAAAAGTCATCTATCCTATTGTCGTATTCGGAAGTCGACCCCTCGAAACATCGTGTGATAGTCGGTTTCAAAGCCACTACGTCACCTACGTCATATGTTCGTGTATGCTCAATGTGTGTCAATAAACTTGTCCCCTATGGGACCACACTACATTATGGTTGGTAGCGGAAGTGCTATAATATGTAATGTAATTTCACTTTTGATTGCCTCTTTGGACGAGTTGTTACAAGTACGACTGCGAGGCAAGGGGTCTCGGGTTTAATTTCCGAGTCGGGCGAAGTATTGCTGGGCTTTCTTTTGTCAAACCGCACTGACTGCCTCGTTGGTCGACTGGTCGCAAGTGCGGTTAAGAGAGGTCTCGGGTTTGATTTTGTGGTCGGGCGAAGTATTGCTGAACTTTTTTCTCGTAAATTTCTTAATTTTACCATACAAAAATTCGTTCAATATACTAGTCAATTGGTAGATCTCGATATACATATATAATAATCTACTGTAGATCCTGGTGTACAGGAGTTGCAGCGGTTTTGGGAGGTTGTGGCGGGCTTGTCCAATAAAAAAGAAAGAAAGGTATAACCTGGGTGTCTTCAAAGCCTGAGTGAATAGGTTGCTTATGGACAGACGTGCTCCATCGTAGGCCGCATCATCACTTACCATCAGGCGAGATAGTGGCCAAACGTCGACCCATTTAACATAAAAATAGATATCTATACTAATATTATAAAGCTGAAGAGTTTGTTTGTTTGATTGTTTGTTTGTTTGTTTGAACGCGCTAATCTCCGGAACTACTGGTCCGATTTGAATAATTATTTTTGTGTTGAATAGTGCATTTATCGAGGAAGGCTATAGCCTTCCTCGATAAATGCCTATAGGCTGCTATAAAACATTAGGCTATGACCAATAGGAGCCAAGCAGAGCGGGTGAAACCGCGCGGAAGTAGCTAGTATATGATATATATGGGTTCCTCTTCCAGAAACTGCTGTCCCGATGTCAGGAGGCCAACAGCCAGCTGGAGAAGATGGCCAGTGCCCTCAACGACGCCAGCATCAGTCTCCAGAACGTCAATAACCAGTGAGTTCCACATGCTACTAGTTTGTAGGCACCTGATGGTAAGCAATCGACGCCGCCTATTGACACCCGCAACGCTTGAGGAGTTACAAAACTGAGTTGCCACTTGCCAGCCAATAGCCAATAGCCTTTAGCCTTTCTATTACAGGATCAAGAGCTATCTTAGGATGCTTTTCAACCAGACCAGATTTCGGCACTGCTGGGCCGGCTCGACCGGAGTGATACCACGGCCTCACAGAAAACCGACGTGAAACAACGCTTGCGCTGTGTTTCGTTGTGTGAGTGAGGTTACCGGAGGCCAGTCTTTTGACTTCCCCCTTCCCAATCTTCCCCATCCCCGATTCCCGAACAACAACCCTTAAATTCCTAACTCCCAAAAAGCCGGTAACGCACTTGTAAAGCCTCTGGTGTTTCAAGTGTCCATGGGCGGCGGCGATTGCTTACCATCAGGTAATACGTCTGCTCGACTACCGGCATGTCTCATAAAAAAAAAGTTTTTAAACTGACATGGTCACTAACACTAGTATTAGAACTTGAGACGGAATATTTACCATGTTTATTTATGTCTATGAGTTTCCGATATTTTGGCACTGTTGCAAGCGCCATGATCACGGAATGATGATTCCATGATCATTTATCATTGATCATGGGAAATGTCAGAAACTCATAGACATAAATAAACATGGTAAATATCCCGTCTCAAGTTCTAATGTTAATGCTACTAGTTTATAGTCACTATGGCTGATGGTAAGTTACCTGCGCCGCCCATTGACACCCGCAACACTGCAGGAGTTACAAATAAATTACCATTTGCCAGCCTTTTAAAGTATTGGGTGTAATACTACGTTGCTGTGGATGCGTTTGGCTTCTACCCATCACGGAGTTAGCTAAGCTATGTTTTTTATATGGAAAGATGAGTGATATGGATGTCTTCCCTACTATCGATACGTCGCATACTTGAGCTGCGCATCTTCCTCGCACAGCAACATAGCTTAGCATCAGTGGAAACGGTCGCATAGTTTTTTTAATGTCATAAGCCGGTAAACGAGGATCACCTGATGGTAAGCAATCGCCGCCGTCCATGGACACCCGAAACACCAGAGGCGGTACAGGTGCGTTGCCGGCGTTTTGTAGTTATGAATATTAAAGGATGTTGGGGATACGGAGATTGGGAAGATTGAGAAGGGGTTTCGTAATTGGGCCCCCGCTAGTTTCATAGTTTAGGGATTACATCTTCGTAGCTTAGCTACATAGCACATCTCTGGCGGAAAAGCACTCTAAACAATTTACGATTTTTAAGATCATACCTAAAATGGATGAAAAGAAATTTCGGAAATCTTACTTACGTAACATTGTAATAATAAGAATAAAGTAAAAACTAAAAACTACAATAAGAAGGTGCTTAACTCCAGAGAAACTTGATTATAATTTATAATCGCGTTGTAATTCTACCGAGAGGCAGTCACTGTGAACGTTTGCCCAACATTCACTTTTGAAATCTATGTACGTATGTATGTATGTAGCTGAATTACAATTAATTCTATATGACTTTGCAAATCCTTCGTTAAGATGACTTGCTAGTGGTAGAATGTTTTAGATGATAGTTATGGCTTGACCGGAGTGATACCACGGCCGAGCAAAAATCCGACGTGAAACAACGCTTGCGTTGTGTTTCGTTGTGTGAGTGAGGTTACCGGAGGCCCAGTTCCCCCTTCCATTTTCCCCATCCCCATTCCCGAACAACAACTCTCAAATTCTTAACCCCCAAAAGGTCGGCAACGCACTTGTAACGCCTCTGATGTTTCAAGTGTTCATGGCGACGGCGATTGCTTACCATCAGGTGATACGTATGCTCGATTACCGGCGTGTTTCATAAAAAAAGTGCGACTGCCGGATGAGGAATCTCGGGTTCGATTCCCGGGTCGCTCAAAGTATTACTATGCAAACGTTGGGACACTGAAGTCCAACGTCCCAGGACATAAACAACTGTCTTGTATCCCGCAACGAAATAAATCAGAGTATATAATTTCTTAGAAGTATTATAGTAATATTTTTATGATATAAGCCGGTAAACGGTATGTCGGATCACCTGATGAATGCAAGCAATCGCCGCCGCCCATGGACACTTGAAACACCAGAGGCGTTACAAGTGCGTTCGTTTGTGTTTGGGTTTTAGGAATTTAATGTTGGGGAATCGGGGATTGAGAAGAGGGGTAATTGGATCTCCAATAACTTCACTCACACAACGAAACATAAGCGTTGTTTCACGTCGGTGTACTGCCCGGCCGTGGTATCACTCCAATCGAGCCGGCCCATTCGTGCCGAAGCATGGCTCTCCCACACTTAAATATTTATCTTGTTTACAGATTCATGTCGCTAAGCAGCAGTCAGTTTATTGAGAGCCGGGTCTACGATGATGACGACCTCACCACAGAACCTCCTGCGCCCAAGGTAAGCAGCATCTGTAGAACTCATCATCAGCCAACTGCTAGGGAGTGGAACTCCTTGCCGGAGTCTGTGTTTCCTGATGGGTATAACCTGGGTGTCTTCAAAGCCCGAGTGAATAGGTTGCTTATGGACAGACGTGCTCCATCGTAGGCCGCATCATCACTTACCATCCGGTGAGATAGCGGCCAAACGTCGACCCATCAAATGTAAAAAAAAAAAAAACAATGACCACACCTGGTCTATGGTCGGTATAAGCTGGTAAACGAGCAGACGGATCACCTGATGGTAAGCAATCGCCGTCGCCTATGGACACCCGAAACACCAGAGGCGTTACAAGTGCGTTACCGCCCTTTTAGGGGTTAGGAATTTAAGGGTTGTTGAGGAATCGGGGATTAGTGAAACGGTGAACAAACTTGGACTTTTAACTTCTAATCATAAGTTTGAAATTATCAATCCGCCTTGAACAAGCGTGGTGATTAATGCTCAAACCTTATCCGTGTGAGAAGAGGCCTTTGGTCAGCAGTGGCCACTTATAGGCTGTTGATGTGTGTGTGATGTTAATCATTGCAACGCTACTTTCTTTGACATACATACACAAAATTGCAAGTAGCTTGTAACCTACTGTAGAGTACTGCATGTGTGGAATGTGAAACTCATTACTGCACTTTTTAGTGAAGTCAGTTGACAAAATCACATTAATATTATAAATGTGAAAGTTTGTTTGTTTGTTTGGATGTTTGTCCGTCAATCACGCTGAAACTGCTAAACGGATTTTGATGAAAAAACATAGCTTAGCTGAGTCCGTTTCCACTAGTGTTAAGCTATGTGTACCAATGAATATAATAGGTGGAAGCCAAACGCATCCACAGTAACGTAGCATAGCACATCTCTGGTGGAAAAGCACCAGGGATGGGAGAAGATTAGGCCTTAAAGAGTAACGAATGGAGTTTCTTGCTCGTTCTTCTCCATTCGAAGCTACACTTTGGAACGAGCACCTAGCTTCACTGACGGACAGACTGACAGACTATTGTTTATATCTTTCGTTGTTGACGTTTCAAAAGTAACTAAGTATATAGTTTAATTGGAATAAATGACTTTGACTTTGTTTGCCTCTCCCAGGAGTCTCCGCAGCAAGAAGTGGAAGACGAGCTGTCCTGCCTGAAGCGCAGCCTGTCGGTGCTGGAGCAGTCGCACGAGATCATCACCATCCTGCAGGACAGTGACACCGAGTCCGATACTGATGATGAGGTGCCCGCCAGGTGAGTGGCGAGCTGACTGGTTTATATTTCCATGTCCGTCTGGACAAGTTTATTAACACAAATCAAGCATAAACGAACATATGATTCGCGTGACGTAGTGGCTTCGAAGCCGGCAGAATACCGACGTGAAACAACGCTTGCGTTGTGTTTCGTTGTGTGAGTGAGGTTACCGGAGGCAATTCCCCCTTCCCAATCTTCCATCCCCGATTCCCTAACAACAACCCTTAAATTTTTAACTCCCAAAAAGCCGGCAACGCACTAGTAACGCCTCTGGTACATTCAAGTGTCCATGGGCGGCGGCGATTGCTTACCACTCAGGTAATACGATGATCGATTACCGATTGTTTCATCTAAAAAAAACATCGAATACGGTATACATAGGCGTATTGCGTTTCGAGTTCTAATACTAGTGTCAGTTCCACCCCCCCCCCCCAATGCGTACCTAGACATTACAGAGCGTTATTTTTCTAGTACATTGTTCATTTACTGACTAGAAATCCCCGTTCCTACTCCTGTTGTCGAGCCGGAGCCCCGGTATACCCGCTAGGTAGTCCGCAGCTCCGGATAGGCATCAGCCCTACTGGGCCCCATCTGTGGTGGTCTGATTCTTTGAGGGGTGCAGAATTCGGGATCATGGCTGGCACGGGCATTGGATCGCTCGATTCCCTCCAATATGGTGTGTGTGGGGTAAGGTTGTGTTGGACGGTGCTGGTGTACGTGTCATTTTCGTGAACGGGCGCTGTCAATTTAATACTTAATTCATTCAATTATTAATTTTGTTTGAAAATTATCATTGCAGTTTTCATTGAAACATTTAGTTGTATTACGTTTGTGGACGAGTTCTTGTAGTTTCATTTAAGTCATATGAGTGATCTCCATGCTGTGTGTGGTATTCCAAACTCAAACTCAAAATACTTTATTGCATTCCACAATGTAGGCTTAGGTGGTAAATATTTGGTAGGTAACAATTGTGGACCCTGTCGGGCAAGCAAAAATAATACAAACATATTATGTGAGAGGACTTTACCTTAGAATTATTTATAACAGTTTAACTTAAACTAAAAACACAGATATTATTCCAACTAAGAATTAAAATTTAGATATAATTCTAGTTTTAAAGATTTATCACATAAATATTCGTCGACACTATATTAAGCTTTTTTTAATAATAACTTTTTTAGTTTATTTACAAATAAATGGAGCTTTTTCTTATTTTTTATTGTTTCTGGTAGCACATTGTATATTTTTACTGCCATTACCAGAGGACTAGTAGAGTGTATTTTTAAGCGGGATGATGGTAGGTTGAGTCTTGTGTTGTTCCAGGATGGTGCTGAAGCCGAGGGACATGTACTGGGAGCGGCCGCTGCCGTACATCATCGGGTCCCAGCCCTGGAAGAACAAGTGGCACGCTGGTGGGGACATGGTGTTATTTATTACATAATTTATTGTTATTCTGTCTCGTTGGTGTCGAGTAGTTGCAAGTGAGACTGCCGGGCAAGAGGTCGTGGGTGCGATTCTTAGACAGAGGGGTGGGGGTGAGAAACACTTGGTGAGGGGTATAGGGGTGAGGAGGTTAAGAGAGAGGGGTAGGCGAGAGAAAGTGGTGTGGGGGTAGAACAATGGGGGTGAGGGGGAAAAGGGGTAGGGTAAAGAGATAGGGGTGGTGGAGAGAGAGAGGGGTGTGATCCCTCACAGGAGACACTGAGAGAGAGGAATGGAGTATGTATGTGACGATATAAAAAAAAACAAATGAAGACGACCTAACGTAAAATAGTTTAGAGCTCCGGTATAGCTCGAAATTAGTCGATTTAACCTGAAAAAAGATAAATTCGTAAATATCATTTTATGCGTGAAGTGTAAAGCTTTTCTTTCGAAGTATCATATTTACATATTTACGATCTTTCCCCATAGGTCTAGTGGTAGAAGGCACGGACAGTGAGAGCTCAGTGAGTGAGCGCGGAGAGGACAGCGACCAGTACTCGCACTCCGAGACGGAGGGCACTCGCCCTCACACACACACGCTACGGACACAGGTCGGTATACTATCACGTCCCTCATCACTGCTCAGTGTTCATCAAGGCCCCTCATTTCCACTTCACAATACTGCCGGCAACCAGAGTTCCACTCCCTAGCTTACACAAGGAAGCTTGAAGCGAAGCGCTTCGTGCGAGTGGGTGGGATATCTACCATGAAGCGGTGACGCCTCGCCGATTGTCTTGTGGTTCGATGATGGAAAGGATGGATGGTGACGCTAATACCACAGGCTTACCATCAACATAATATTTATATTTCAAATCGTGACCCCTCTGCTCGTTTGCCCCCCCCCATTCCATAAAAAAATAACCACAAGTTCCCCTTCCGCTATACCCATCCCGTTTCGTCATCATCACCCATCCCCAAACCCCCAAAAAAATCAACAACGCAACTCCTTGTGACTTCTCTGGTGATTGCTTACCATCAGGTGATCAGTCTACCAGCTATTCTCATGAAACCCCTGAAAATGTAACATAGTATGCATTTCCTCTACCAGGTATCGGAGACGTCCTCCTCGCTGCCATCGGAGCAGGGCTCCATCCCGCGGCCCACGCCGTCTGATGTCGCCAGCGACATCGCGCGCAGACTCGGGGCTGCACTGCCCAACAAGGTATGTTTCAAAGTCAAATTCTATAATATAAGTGTTTAAACTGACATGGTCACTAACACTAACATTAGAACTTGAGACGGGATATTTACTATGTTTATTTTTGTATATGAGTTCATCCGTGATCATGGCGCTTATCGGACAGTGCCGAAATATCGGAAACTTATCGAAATAAATAAATATGGTAAATATCCCGTCTCAAGTATCTAATAATAAAATCTATAATATAAAAATAAGTCAGGTTTTCCTTGTTTGTTTGACGCTATAACTCCAGAACGCACGAACCGATTTAACCACGGTTTTGCATTCGTTGGATAGTGGTCTCGGGCTCCGTGAGATTTATAGCAAAGAAATCACTTTTGCCTGGAAAAAAGCAAGAGAAACGCAGGAAAGCTACAGGGAAAATCATTGGCGGCGAAACGGGTTTGCTAGTTATTCATATAAAATAGAGTGGGAAGGCACTTTTTTAACATCAAAGCAAACTATTACATAACGTAACTTTTTGTGACGCCTTTTATCCCCGAAGGGGTAGGCCAGAGGTGCACATTACGGCACGTAATACCAGGATGTCCATGATTATCACTGATCGCTTACCATCAGGTGACTAGTTTGCTCGTTTGCCACCAGTAGTTTTTTTTATGGATTTTTCCATACAATGTACACCCACTTTTCACTTCACTTTGTGGGTGTTCACGTGGCGGCGGCGAATGCTAACCATCAGGTGATCCGTCTGCTCGTTTACCGGCTTATACCATAAAATATTCTTTCTATCTCTGTAGATGGTGGAAAGAGAGCCTTCACCCGAGGAGCCGCCGCAGCCAGCATCCAGGAAGGTGTACCGGCCACAGGATCCAGTGTCCAGTATGTTATACATTATATTCTATATTTTTTGCACATCCTAGGTGGCGCTGGTGTAGATTAAAGTCTAGTTACTGTTCTTCTTTGTTTAAGTTGTGCAACCAAATAAAGTAGTTTGGGGTAGTCTCACCCTGTACTATATGGATTGCTATCTCTTCTTGTCCCTAAGCTGCGGACTACCTAGCGGTTACCGAGGCACCGGCTCGAAAAGCAGGAGTAGGAACGGGGTGTTATTTAGTCAGGAAGAGTCTGACACTCTCTTTCGTCTCACCCAAGGCTAGAGAAGTCATTGGATAATTTTGTTTTTAGTCGGTAAGAGTCTGACACTCCCTCTCGCCTCGCTCAAGGCGGGAGAAGACATTGGATGATTATCCCCCCTTAAAAAAATCTCGTCATGTCACATCACGTTACCCCACAGGTACAATATTCCCGGACGAGCCCCCCCCTCTATCGGAGCACTCCGATAGTCAGGACTCCGACATCTTCGCGGAGATACATCGCCAGGCTGGTGGGACTGGAGGGACTGGTGCTGACTCCCGACCTGATGGGCTGCGGGGTGATGGGGACCTGTTCAGTGGGATCGGGTATCAGGTGAGAGATGATTTTCTTTTAATCCTTGCCCTACACTGGTACAGCAATAATTATTGTTGCAGATGTAAAATATGCTCGTGTATCAATATCTATTCCTACAGTAAATATATGATGAGCTCAAACAATAAATCCTAGTAGACCAATAGGGTATTATCCTACTAGTCAAATTCAATACTTTTATCGAAATGTCAAAAACGTTACTTTTCTATGAATTTTGTATGACATTGCAAATTATGACGTCATAATTTTTTTGCGTCAAATAGCATACTTATTACGCAAAAAATAGCAAGAAAAATTAAATAAATAATTATATCGTCAAATGAAGGAATGAAAATATGATTATTTTGAGATATTTTATTGTATTGAAACATCAAACAATTTGTCTTTGACCTAACAAACTACCCAATTGCTGGTATAGCATAAATTATACCTAAACATCGAAATGTTTCCTTTTTTTTCTGTGTCGTGGGTACGTTTACAAACATACAAGTTCACATACACATGACACACAGACCCGAAACAACAATTTGTGGATCATACAAAGAGTTGTTCTGAGCGGGAATCGAACCCGCTACACGTTGCGCGGCAGCTAGTTGCCCAGCCACCGCGCTAACCGTGCAGTCATCAGATCATTTATGTATCTTATGTATATAGGGTGACTGGTAATTAGTGAACGATATTTATTAAACACGTGATTGTACTCATGATTACAAACAACTTTCCTAAAAATAAAACTAATTAGTATACAAAAAAGTTTGTTTAAAAAGGTTGTGTGTAATCATGAGTACAATCACGTGTTTTTATATATTATTATAAATCTTGTGTGACATGAATTAGTTATGTTGCTGTTTTACAAGGTAACTCGATTAGTTTCAAGCCACGCTAGGAGCTTATGCTGCTGCTAGCTGAAAACATTAGCTGAAACTACTCGAGTTATGCGTCAAACTGTTAGGTATTTAAACTGTTTAGCTGTTTAGTCTCAATAGTTAAAATTCAGTACTTATTTGTAAAGTTAGAATATCAGAATTTATAATTTTCCACGATTTTTTTACCAGATTCTAATTAAGATACATTATATTTCTTCTTATTCGCTTGAAATAACTAAAAATACGAAAACGATTACTGAAAGTGTATTGAAAAGTCGAAACGTGTTTGACTGAAAAAAATGTGACAGATAGTGCATACAAATTACGTTCTAAATTCAAAGTTATTTAATACATAGTGGCTATCCAGACATTGTGGAACAAATCCTTAGAGTTTTCATTAATTTATACCCTAGCCCCCCACGAAACCACCACAAGCCACAGTCCCCGCACCACAGAGGACATCACACCGTGATCATCACGATGACTACGATGATGATGATGATGATCAGACTGCATACAATCAACAGGGACATGATATGAAGCAAACTGCTGATGCTGATGTAGATAGAGGCGTGAAGGTATGGTGATTTTTATTATTATTTTAACATATTTAGGAGGCCCAATTCCCACCTTCCCAATCTTCCCTATCCCCGATTCCCGAACAACAACCCTTAAATTCCTAACTCCCAAAAAGCCGGTAACGCACTTGTAACGCCTCTGGTGTTTCAAGTGTCCATGGGCGGCGACGATTGCTTACCATCAGGTGATACGTCTGCTCGATTACCGGCGTGTTTTATAAAAAAAAAAAAAAAATATGTTTTCATTGATTCTTGATACTAATATTAGAACTTGAGACGGGATATTTACCATGTTTATTTATGTCTATGAGTTTCCGATATTTCGGCACTGTTGCAAGCGCCATGATCACGTATAAACTCATAGACATAAATAAACATGATAAATATCCCGTCTCAAGTTCTAATGTTAGTGTTAGTGACCATGTCAGTTTAAAAACTTATATATTTGATACTTTATTATTGATGTTAGAAAAATGGTTTATTTTAATATCGCAGATAGACTAGAATAGACTGCCTCATTGGTCGAGAGGTCGTAAGTGCGACTGCCGGACAAGGGGGTCTCGGGTTCGATTCCCAGGTCGGGCAAAGTATTACTGGGCTTTTTCGGTTTTTCGAAGATTTCTCAGTAGAAGTCTGCAATTGTGACCAGTATATGGCAATAGGCTCACCCCCTATTACATGGAACTTATAATACAAATGGTGAAAAGTGTGTGTACATTGTATAGCGGCATTACGTGCTATAATGTGTACCTCTGCCTACCCCTTCGGGGATAAAAGGCGTGACGTTGCTTTTTTATTTTAAACAATCCTTAATTAACTTGTATATCTCCTTTCCCTACAGAAACCTGTCGGCGGTATTTCCCTATTCGGTAACAAAGGCACAGAGAGTATAGGAGCCGCCATTTTAAAACGGAACCAACGCAAAACCTCCACTTCCGGTGACGACAGCGACACCGACATACAACCACAACAACAAATAAAGAAAGAAAAAGATATCTTTGACGATCTTTTCGCTAGATCTGAAGGCAGGAAAGTTGTAAAAGATAAAACTGATTTAGTAAAAGATTTGAAAGATAAAGTCCAAAAGAAAGATAAAGAAAAAGATAAAAATATTGAGAAAAATGAGAAAACTAAAGTCGATTTGTTTAGCGATGATCTTTTCGATGACATTGATGATATATTTTCTTCTAACGTCACTAAAATACCGACAAAAGATAATAAAACCACAAAACCCATATTTGATGATGATGATGATCTTTTCTCGGAAATTGCACCACCAAAACCTACGAGAATCGAAGTAGCTACCAGTAGTAACGTTAAGAAAAGCTTGTTTGATAGTGACGATGATTTATTTGCTGATAATTTGCAAGCAAAGCCAGATGACAAGCCTAAAGCTAAAGAAGTAGAAATTAATAAAGCAGTAGAACCTTCTAGAGTTAATAAAGAAGTAACTAGAAGTATATTTGATGACGATGACGATGATTTGTTCAATGATTTGAAAACTACTAAAGGCAATGATGATTTGAAAGTACAAAGTGTTAATATAGGTAAGGCTGATGGTGGGCAAAGTAAGAAAATTAATGAAAATACATCAACAGTGTTTAAAAGTCCATCGTTATTTGATGATGATGACGATGATGACGGTGATCTGTTCGCTAAAGCTGTTACTTCTAGTATTAAAGTCAATAAAACATCATCAGACTTAAATGATGATGTTACTGACGTCAAACCATCGTCAAGCTCAGTCAAAACTGATGATTTGAATACAGTTACGAATGATAATGTAATTAAAGTAAATAATAATAATAATACAGATGATAAAATAGAAAATAAAAATAAAGATTTAAATGAAAATGTTAGCGTAGATAGTAAAAATGAAATTTTGGTGAATAAAAATGTCGGTGATAATGCAGCTAAGATATTTACTCATATACAAAGAGAAAGAAGTTCTTCTGAATCAAATAATGATTTTAGCGATCAAGATTTTGATGATTTGCCACCTAAACCAGCTACTAGTAATATTTTGCCAGACGATAATAAACCTAAACCTATAGAGAAAGAGAATATTTTTGATAAAACCACTTTAGAAGAAGATATAGATGAATTGTTTACAAAAGCACAACAAAACCAAAATACTGAAGAAATTTTCGATGAACCACCACCCATTACTGAAATAATACCTGAAAAGACTGAAAAAGACAATAAAAAAGCTACAGAAACAGATATTTTCAACGATATTCTAACAGAACCGCCCATTTTTGAGAAACCAAAGGAACCTAAAAGAAGTAAAAACGTCAACGCACTGTTTGATGACGATTCTGATGATGAGAGCCTGTTCTTCAAGAAGAATGATCATGTTTTCGATGATCATCCGAATGATTTCACTCCAACACAGGATAGGATATTTGGTTTGTTTGCTGATGAGCCGCCTGATGATGGATTTGGCAAAGCCAGTGATGCTGATGATGATCTGTTTGCTACAGAACCTAAACCTAAAGTA